>NW_023270415.1:59407396-59439859 GCF_011800145.1 Mirounga leonina | reverse complement strand
AAGAAAGAAAGAAAGAAAGAAAGAAAGAAAGAAAAAGAATAGTGGGAGGGAGGGAGAGAGAAAGAAAGAAAGAGAAAGAAAAGAAGGAAAGGAAGAAAGAAAAATACTGGTGGGCAGTGGAGAAGAGGGAGGGTAACAATAACTCTCTTTGGAGAAGGTGGAAGAGTGGTGTCCATTTAGAATGGAGGGAACTGGATTATTTTCCAATATGCCATGTATTGATCTGCATGATAAGCTTCTCCTTACATGTAGAAGAATGCAGTTTAATGTGAATGCTATTTTAAATGAGCATTCAACAATTGTAATACTCCCAGTAATTTAAATGTACACAAAACTGAATATTATGGGGCCTGTTTTAGAATCGCCATACATTTTTCATTCCCAACTAAAAGTGACTTCTTTAAAAAGGAAAGAATCCAATGTCAGCAATATTTTCTTTACACTGCATGCATTTTGATCTTGATTCTGTTGTGTAACTTTAGGAGAAAGACGACACCTGAAAAACATTCAAACTTCATTTTATCTTCCATGCCGTTTGATATTATTCCATACTTCTAGGAATTCACTTTTGTTTTTATGTCCTCTCACAGATGAAATAATTTTGAGTTGAGTTGGGCTTAATTTAACCCTTCTGCAAAAAATAGTGCTTTTTAATCCTCCCCAACTCAACTTTTTAAAATGTTGATTTAGTATTTCTTAGATAATTTAAAAGTGGCAACTTACAGATACAATTTTATTATTGAGGATAGTTTTTTTTTGTTTGTTTGTTACTAAACTTTCCTGATATAAATCTCAGTACAAATAATTTTCTGGGAATCCCTTTTTTCCTTATTCCTTGTTTCATTTTTATCGACTATTTTGTCTCATAATGATACTTCATAAATATTCTTGGCTGAAAGGTGCCACATAGAGGCAAATATGCTTTAAGTAAACTCTCCTCCACCAAAGTGAGGTGGGTGAACATTAATTATTTCACATATCATGGGAGAGAATCATTTCTAGGAGGAAGTTGCCCGGGGAGGAGTGCCTGCAAACACTCTGGTCTCTCTCACGCATCGCCATTTCAACACTCCACTAAGAATGTCTTCCAATAAGTCCAGCTTTGCCAGTACCCACTCAATATATAACTGTATTTTAATATCCTTTGGGTAGAAAGGAGCATTGTTTTCAACTTCCAAAGAGCTCAGAGTAAATATAAGTACTCTGAGTGGCCTTCAACAACATCATAATCCTGACATGGATGAGAATCTGAGCGCCGCCTAAACAACTAATTTTAAAGAGGCTGTCATTAAGAACATGTTTTGCCTTTGTAAGAGTTTAAAGTGGGTCAGTCGTGCTGATTTGAATCCTACAGTGCAGGAAGAATCTGTCAAAGAAAACATGCCATCTACAGAAGAAAAGGACAAGAAAAGCTGTTTCTTGAAGATAGCGCAGATCTTTGGGGGCAGTCCTCCCCCATTCAAAAGAATGTAGGTGTGGAGAATTAAAGACTGGTTCACCTGGAAAATTAGACAAACTAAGTCCTTAAATTGTAGGAGCAAATTATATAATGTATTTTTTTTTCTATCGCAAACAAACAAACAAAAAAGCCTATGTAAGTCAGAAAGTAATGTAAACCACTATTTGATAGAAACTGGTTTGGTTTACGTTGCTGACACATTTCATAATTCGGCTAAGAATACCACCTATTTATTAAAACAACTGAAAAAGCCCAGAAATGTGGTAACTACGAGGGAAAAATTGGACATCACAGCTACTCAAGAAAGGTCATTTTTCCATGAACGAAGCTATTTACCTTTAAGTGTTCTCACAGAGAGAATTTTAAACCAGCTGAATTTGCCTACATGCAAACAGCTTTGAGAATAAAATCGTTATTTTTTAAAAAGGGAAATTCATCGGTCTGCTTGTAGAGAAGCAAGTGTAGCATATTTTTTTCCTTCTTCTAATCTTTCCACAGGTCATCAATCATGAATTTTCCCTGGTATGTTGCCGAAGCGGGGAGTGAAATGTGCAGCTGGGGATCTACCAATAGGAGAGCTTCCGTACCTGCACATTTTTGTAAGTCATCTAAACACAGCCAGAAGGAAACCCAAACTTTGTTTTTTTTACCTCATCTGTGATTGTAGCTGACATCAGAGTGTTTTGGCTGAATGTATTATGTATTTCAAATAAGACCACTGCGTATTAAAAATGAGATGACATAGTTTAAAATGAATACCATTAATCAATTAATGCATTCACAAAATTAGTTTGTATTCTGGAAATTACTGTAAGTTATATTTTTCATCCCTTTTTAAAAAATATACCTCAGTCCCATTGAATTAACTCTGTTGCTTTAACTGGTGTATTTTCCATGTCTTCTCCTCTCTCCGTAATATTTGGCAATTTGGCGTGCGTCATTATAAGTAAGTTCATCAAAGCAGTATCACTTTGGTCCTGGCAGGTAATATGATATACTTTTTCATATTTTCAGATGATAAAAAATTAGGATATTTATCTAATGTCCATGAGGAAAATGTGCTACAAAGAAAGAAAGACTTAAAAACAACCAGTTTCTAATTAATTTCTTGAATCATTCTCTGCCACTGTTTCTGAAAGTGGTCCAATGCTTCAAGCTTATGCTGTAGTTTTCCACTAAAAATGTGATGGCATATTTATATTTTGCCTTCAAGAGGCTGATGCCCTTTTAAAAGTGGAAAGTGGAGAATTTAAATATTTTCAGTTTAACTCAGCAAACAATTACTGATTATTTCTTATATGCAAGCACTATCCTAGATACTGTGGATCACAAAAATGACCAAGACATTGTCCTTCACCTTAAGGAGCTTATGATAAAGAAGCAGGAAATACACACATGGAAAAAAAAACATCCAGGAACATACAGGGAATACTATAATAAAGACCCTGTGGAGAAAGGGGCACCTAAGATGAGGTGCGTATTATTGGTGCATTAAAATCTGTAGGATGCTCTGAGATGTGTTTGGAGACGTTGATGGGTGCTAGGTCTTTAGAGGATCTTGTGCACTATATGAAGAAGCAAGGATTTTCTCTAGTGCCTGAGAGAGAAGGTCTTTCAGCAGCAGACATGATTAGTTTTCCAGCTCATCCTAGAGCCAGTGTAAAGGGAGGCTACTCTGAGAAGACAAGTATGGAGGCACCAAGATGAATAAAAGATGATTCTAAAGTGTGGTCTGCAGACAGCAGCCCTGGTGTAACCCGGGAGCTGAATCTCAGACACCACCCAACCCTGCTGAATTAGAATTTATTTTATCAAGATCCTGTGGTTATTCGTGTGTCTATTAAGGTTTAGGAAGCACTGATCTAACTGAGTGAGACTGGGCAATGGGTTAGACCTTGAGAGGTATCGAGAAGGAGTTGTGGAGGCCCTAAGGGGTGAAACGCATTGCGGGGGCTTGCAGGTCTTCTGTTAGACGCTAACACAGCAATGAGCCACACGCCTTAATGCCAATGACGTCATTTGCATTCAAGGACTGGAGAAACTTGAGCTCAAAAACATTACAAAGCAAATGTGAAGTGAAGAACAGGGGACAAGAAGATATGGGAGATGATATTTTTAATTTTTAGCAAAGCAAAATGTGAGAGAACTGGGAAATTCAAAGGGAGATGTCCACCCAGGGTTTGGATTGACATATTTGTGGATCTGAGGAAAGGTCAGGGTAGAGATATATTATGGAAGCCATCAGTCTAATTTTGATTATTAAGATCATGACAGGAGAACAGGATCACATGGGGGGAATATGTTGATTTAGAAGAGCCAAGGGATGTAGAATCCCCGAGAACAGCACTGATTGAGAGAAAGAGACTAAGAAAGAGCCATCAAAGATACCAGAGGACATCCAGGAGCCAAGAGAAGGGAGTTTCAGGAGACTGTGTTCAACAAATTCCAACGCAGCAGGGTTCCAGAAAGATTTATGTCCACTGGATTTAGCAATCGTTCCAGTTTGAAAGCTGGAATATTAATTTCTTAAGACTCCAATTCACAGTGTTCTGCTAGCTAGCTCATATTACTTTTATAAGTGAAATAGAAATCATTATTGAGTCTGAGACAAAAATGCAGTCTATATTAGTGGTTTTATCCAGATGTAATTTTCTCTCTGGCATTGAAAACCGTATGTGGTTTCAGTGGGATTCCCTAAGATGGGCACATGAAGAACCCAGGTGCTATGTAGCACAGTAGCCCTGAAATCCCCTGGGGAGTAAGTCACACTCTGAAGGTTGATTTACTGGCAGATTAGCTGGCGCGCAGGATTAGTTGTAGGTAGTGTGATCCTGGGATGGGATTTTGAGTCAGGCAGCTCTGTGGTCAAAACCCATTTATGTCTATTCCTAGTGGTGCCATTTTTTTTCTCAATCTCATTTTGCTCATCTGCAAAATGGGACTAGCAATACCTGTGGAGTCATTGAATTGTGTGTGTGTGTGTGTGTGTGTGTGTGTGGTGTGTGTGTGGTGTGTGTGAGAGAGACAGAGACAGAGAGAGGAGAGAAATGTTCTCAATAGATTCAATAATCCAACCCTTCCCACCCCTGTGGGATCATACTTATCTTGTGACTATTACCAAAAAGTAAGTATAATTAAAAAGTAACTTATCCCACCTTGAAATTATTTAGAGAATTATAGTTTGGATGGTTATCAGGGAAGCCACATAGTACTTTGGAAAATTTACAAATATTAAGAGTTTAGAGATCTGGATGGGGATGAGCTGCCTAACTAATTAGGTAAGCAATAGTCATTTATCTCACATAGATGTAGCACATCCCTTATAGATCAAGTTCTTTGATAGGAAAGACACAATGTAGATTCCGTGACGGAAGGGATTTTGGGTGTTCAATGAATTGCTATAGCTTAGCAAATAGAACAATCAGACATCTACATTTACCTGAGTGTTTAAGAGTTTTAAGTTTAAGTTGTAGATCTGGATTATTGTAGACCTCAATCTTCTCTTCTATGAAATGGCATCCAGGCTCCTTTTCTGCTCTAAGACGGTAATTTTACAGTCACTGACAGAGTAAAAGAGATAGAAACCTGTATATATAAATCAGAGTAGGAACAATTAAATTGCCCGTATAGCTCATATAATTTTTTATTATGTTGGTGAAACTAGGCTGCCATTAATAGTCCATGTAGTAATAGATTTTTACTGATCAGTAGACTCACTGAACATTCAACATCCATTTCTGTACACCTTCCATGTGCCAAGCCCTGAAAAGTGGTGAACAGAGTCGATCCAGGCTTTGCTTTCCCAGGACATCTAGTTCATCGCCTCTTTTATTTCCTGCACCCAATGGCATAAAATGAGAGATGGCTTAGCAGGGATTCAGCCTGCAGTTTGTAACCACGGTACGGAATGAATTAAACTAATCTATGCTCAAGTTAGTCCCATTCCCCTGAATGTTACCAAAAGACAGCGGTTTGCAAAAGGTGAATTAATACTAGAATAATTTCTTCTTGCCAACTACAGTTGCCTGAGATAAACAAAATAGATGAAAGTCATCCAGTGGAGCATCAGCAACCTGACCAAGTAGGGAGAAAGTATGCAGGCAAGCAGAGAAGGAGAAAGAGAAGTAAATAAAACCACACCGAGGTAGAATCACCAGGGCAGTGAGAGAGCAGGGGTGACATAAGTCACGTTGACAGCCTACTTGGATGGAGCCTGATCCAGAAGAATGTCTTTGCAAGCAACGGGTTTAAATCCCATGGGCTGTTGGTGAATGTTTAGTTGTATTTCCTGGTGTCTGGTGATACCCACTTACGTACATCCCAGGAAGATATTCATCACTATGTATATAAGCCTTTCCATAATTTATCAGCCTCCCTTTATTTTATAGATGGTATTTCATTATGTGTTTAGAAACACCATCTCATAACTGTCCCTCCTGGTTATGTTACTATTTATTTAGTTTTGTCACATGATAATAATTGTTAAAGTGTTCCTTAAGACACTTTTTTTTCCTAATTTTGAAAATATTTCTACATATTTTCCATTTCTAGAGTAATAATTATTGAGTCAATAGCATTTAATCTCTAGAGATTTTTTTCCCTTGAAAGATGTTAACAGAAATTCTTTAACCTGAGACATCAGTATTAATAATACTACTCTTGTTTTTGTTATGCTAACATGTGGTGTGTATTTTTAATTTATCTTTAATAAGTTTAAGTTTTTCAACTATTTTGTATGAAAAGACACTGTTTTGACAGATGTTTATATACAAAAATAAAGTCACGTTTCTCTGAAACATTAGCACTTTTATAGTGCAACTCAAAATGTTTTTGTATGTATGGTTGTAAAAGCAATGTAGTGCAAGTGCCTATTTGCATGCGTAGCTGCTAATTAATGTTTCCTGAGATGGAGAGGACTGTGCAAATGTGTACATATTGACAATGTATTTAGTATAGGCAAACCTGTGTAAATAAATCTATTTAGCCATATGTTAAACAATCAATACATATCGGCCCCCAAATACTAAAAAAAAAAACCCAAAATGCCCTGTTACTGCTTTACAAAGTATTTCAAGGACCTCAAAACACAGGTTCTTCTTTACCCCTGGGTCATTAAACTTGAAGACCATGTGTTTTACAGGACTGTGTATCCATATTGTCCTCATAGACCTTCCACTAAGCCATTATAAAATCTGCAAAAAAAAAAAAGGTTAGAACTTTTCCTGTCTTGCAGGATTTTTTTTGAAAAGGGGACTTTTAAATGTACAACGTATACGTCACAAAAATGAGCAAATTTGCTAGTTACTCAAGTTTGGAAAAATTTGATTTTGAATCGAGTTTTATTCTTCAATTTGAAAATAAAGTCTTCTCATTTATTATTTAACTTTAGAAGTAATAAAAGAAAACCATTTTTAGAGATCCTCACATCATTTGGGAGGAGCAACACATAACTTAGATTTCATCACGGATTTGTCCCACACGCTAGCTCTTTCAAATGATTTCTACTTCAGGGAGCTGCCAATTGCCTTAGCATAAGAAAATCCCTATACACTAATGAATATTATTAAGACTTTGAATTATTAATGATCCGAATGCTAAAAATAAAAACCGGTTTTTGTTGTTCTGGTTAATGTTACTACTTGGTTTCAGAACGTGGACAAGGAAGGGTTATATTCACTGCTTAGGAAAGATGTCATAATGTTAACAGGCAACAAAAAATAAGCAGAACCACTCAACTTTTTTTTCCAACTTTTCTATCAAGGAGCATGATCTTCAAACTGGAAAGGTTAGAACAAACATCATTAAGAGGGACTTGAATTCCAGAATAGATGAAGAGATAGTAGAAAAGTACCTAGCACTTCAAATGAGTTCAAGTCTCCTTATGAATAGCATCCCATGGTGCTGAAAGAATTTGCAGATGCAATGATGAAACCAGTGTCAGTAATCTTGAAGAAATCATGGACAACAGGAGAGGTGCCAGACTAAAGATGTGAAAACATCCCAATTCCCCAAAAGGGGTAAAAGCAAATTGCATCAACTACATGATAGTCAACTTGTTGTCAGCCCCCAGTCAAAATTAAGATTAGGCTATCAGATAGATGGTTTATAAGAAAGTAGGGGGGATGCAGTAATTACAAGAAGTCTTCATGGGTAGCCTACAGATGAATACGGCAGTCCCCCCTTTTCCGGGGGATACATTCCAGGACCCCCGGTGGATGCCTGAAACTGCAGATACCAAACCCTATATATACCATGTTTTTTCCCTATGCATACATACCTCTGATAAAATTTGAGTTATAAATTAGGTGCAGTAAGAGATTAACAACAATAACTAATAATAAAAGAATAAGTGGGACAACATACTGTAATAAAGGTTATGTGAATGTGGTGTCTCTCTCTCAAAATATCTTACTGTTCTGTACTTACCCTTCTGGGGACGATGTGAGACAGTAAGATGTCCGTGTGCTGAGATTAAGTGAGGGGAATGACGTAGGTATTGTGACATAGCGTTAGGCAACTCTTGACCTTCTGACAAGAAGTCAGAAGGAGGATCATCTGCTTCCAGTGTGGGGGTAACTGAAACTCTGGAAAGCAAAACCACAGATAAGGGGGGACAACTCCATTGCCAAACTCACCTCATTTCTAAATTTCATTACAAACCACCCTTAACTAAAATGGTTATCAAAAACCATCACGTCAACACAAAGTAGTATGGTATTTTAGGTGATAAATTTATTTACTAGTTCAAGACACATGAAAATTTATATATCAAGAGCCATGTCAGAAGGACTTGTGGTTTTTAATTGCCAACATGCTCAGTGTTGTGTTACAGTCGTATAATAGCTATGCTAAAATGGCGACAGCGGTGGAAGGTCTATTACTTTCAGGTGAAGGAACATGGTGTTAACCGCTGCACCTACAACTCATGAGAGCTCCTCTTGACACTTCTGGTTTCCAGTTTTGGGGCCCCAACATTTGGAGGGCAGTGTCAAACTGAAGTCTGTGCAAACAAGAGTGGAGAGGCCGATGAAGGAAGGGCATTTCGATCACAGTGACAAACCCTTGAGGGACTTAAAACCAAAAGACTAAGAGTCGTTTTCAATGATCTTAGGAGAAGTCCATGGTGATAGATTGTTTGGAGAAGATTCAGAGTCTGTAAGCAGGAACAACTGGTGGATGTTGCAGGAAACCAGCTAAGAGGTTCCTTTCAATGAGAAATACCAAAAATGAATCTGCCTATCTTGAGAAGCAATCATTTTCCTGCCTCTGGGAGTGTTCACATAGAACTGTAATCTCAGTAAGAGATTAACAACAATAACTAATAATAAAAGAGAACAAGTGGGACAACATACTGTAATAAAGGTTAGATGAATGTGGTGTCTCTCTCTCAAAATATCTTACTGTTCTGTACTTACCCTTCTTGGGACGATGTGAGACATCGTTTGTTCTGAATAGAACAAAGGAATTTCTACATTGCTTGGGCAATTGGTCAAGTTTTTAGATGCCTTTCAATTCTACGATTATTTGACTCTAAGTATATCTAACTACCACTTAGTATTCTTCGGATAGCACCCCCTCCAAAAAAAAAAAAAAAAGAAAGAAAGAAAGAAGGAAAGAGAAAGAAAGAAAGACAAAATATCTTGAACAGTCTCTAAATATTTATAAAAAGTTTATTGAATATAGTAGTTTTCATTGCCATGAAGAAATGCATTCAGATGTCATCATACAATAAATCCCAGAAAAAGCTTTATTTTAGCTTTCTTCTTTGGCATAGGCACAACGTTTATGTCATCTTAACGATGCATATATATTTTGCCATTTTATCTGATTTGTTGTTATAAAAGAAACATGTTTAAATTGTATACTTACACAAGCTCAGCATCATTTTCTCTTTACTGATTTAGTTAAATATAGATTGCAAGACTCAGAAGTGAGCAGTTGGTTGATGATTCTCAGCCTTTTGTGCTAAAAGTTTATAACCCAGAAAGTAAAAACTCCCAACCAGAGAAGACTGACTCTACTCACAGCTCCAAACAGGATGGAAATAATTTGATAATATGAAAAATATAACCCTATTTATTCTCAGTGTCCGTGAGCTACTCAAATTCAGCCTATGTACTAAGACCTTTCTTCATAAGTGGCATACCTATAAAATTGGGGGGATTCCTAACTGAGGAAATTTGCATGGCAGTTAAAGATGAAAACTTTGAAATGTGTATTCAAATCAATGACCCATATGCAAAAAAAAGAAGCAGTCTCTAAGATGGAGCACTCCCTTGAAGGAATGCTAGTCCCTCAGTGCATATTTCAGAGGGAATGGGGAGTTTCAAGATATGGAGGAAAATTAATTTACTAGTTTAAGAAAGATGTGAGGGTTTTCCTTTGAAATCACAGAGAAATCAGTTCTACTGTGTGTTACTAATCTTGCTCACTACACCATAAGTATTTAATAAACATGACTATGGACTGATAACATCAAGGAATGTTTTTGAACATATGCAGAATATAAGCAATTTAACTAACATGACTTTACATATTCATTATATAAATTTCAATGCTTGCTAAAGTTGTGGAGAGATAATTTAATCATCATAATGGAGTGCTTATAGGATTACACTAGGGAAAGTTACTGTATGTAGTCGGATTTAAAAAAAAATGTTGCACAGCAAACTTCGTGTATAATACATCTCATAATAACAAGGATTCAGATATGCCAAAGGCCAAATCGAGACCTAGCCACCCAGTCCAACATCCAGGCCTGTAAGGACTATATATGGAAAAAATAATAGATAAAAAAATAAAAACCTGAATGTCCCTCTTTAGGCTTTGTTGTAGGTATTACTTTTGGAATCCTATATCCAATATTGTAAAGGATTTCATGGTATTTAAAAAATGAGAAGTTACTGCAGATAAAATTCCACAATTAAAGTAATGAAACAAATATGAGCAGGAAAAAAAACATAAGGTCTAAAGACTTAGAAAACATGGCATAATAACATAAGAGCAAATTAGTTTTAGAAAAAAACATAGCATTGCTCAGAAGAATGCTAAATAAAATAAAACACAAGGTAATACATTCATATTTCAACAGAGCATTAATTTTCCTTCCCAAATAACACTTGCTGAATTAGTTAAGCATCAAAAAAAAAATTATGTGGAAGGAAAAGAGGCCAAAATACAAAGAACATGCTCAGTGACAGTGTATTTTGTTATATAAAGGTATTTAAAGGGATTACAAGTATATTTTCCTTTAGCTTCCTAAAGATTGGAGAAGGGCATCTGTATTAATGGAGTTTGCAGACGGATGCCAACATTAAAGTAAATTGTCAACACTAAGAAATATGTTAAAATGTGAGGACTCCTAAAGAACTGTAAATGGTTACAGAAATAATGATATAAATTAAGCAAGTGTAAAGCAAAATACCTGCGGAAAATAATTGAAAATATAATATTCTGTGGTGAACCTGAAAGATAATTAAGAATTGTCATAGATCAGTGGTTCCCTTCCTTGGGTCATGACCTAGATTAAGGTTGCTGAGGGCCTACAGAGGGTCAGGAAGGATCCTGGGGTGGGGGGTGGGGGGTGTCTCTGACCTCCTGGATAAACACAGAAGAAGAAGGAGTTGTCTTTTGGTTTTCTGTCCCTCCCCACCCCCGAGAAAGAGGAAACAGTAGGAAGGAGAGGTAGGGTAGTGAGAAGTCTTTCTCTAGGGCCACAGCAGCAGGGCTGTGACCAGTATTTACAGATCAACGTGACTCAGATACCTTTAGAGCTGTCCTCACTACAATCCTCACCGCCTACCTGGGATTCGGGGGAGCCAGCGGTTCATGAAATGTATTGCAATAATGCCTGTTCTGTATTAGTTTCAATAAAGCAAATAGGTGGAACTCTTTAAGGAACTCTTTCAGTCTGGCCAGCGAAGCCATAATGATGACCGATTTATAGCTTTCATAAGAGAAAATTGAGTAGCAGGGTAGTTGATGTTAGAAGCTGGTGGGAAATAGTTGGTTCACAAAGAAAAGTACTGAGGTCCAAAAAGGAAGCAGTGTTTTCTCTCTCTCTCTCTCTCTCTCTCTCTCTTTTTTCCTGGGATCCAAATAAGGAAATTTGGGGCAATTTTGATTTTTCTGAATGAGAGCCAAGAACAACTAAAATAATGAAGAAGCTCCAAGGATACAGTGGAGGAGAAAAAAATGTGTCATTTAAGCTGCAGAAAGAGGAGCCTGCAAACAAATTAATGTGGGAGGCAGCTCAGGTGACTGATAAAAATAACATGGTATTAACATAGAAACTAAGTGACATAGAAACTAAAAATTTAGCTTGAATATAGACAACTATTTCCAACAGATGGATATCTAAACAACTAAGCTTGCAACAGGCTTTTAAATGATCAGCAAAACATTAATTTCTTCATAAGTCAAAGTTTAATGTGATACTGAGACAGAAACCAGGTACTATACTTCCAGAAGTGAACCACATCATCAGTTGGCATTTCTCGAATAGCTAAGATGTCTGTTCCATTTACAGATAATTTCAAGCGGATAATTTTCAGCTCTGACGTTTCATTTTATGTGCACATTGCCAACTGATAGACCCTCTTAGGGGTTCTCACACTGTCATCAGGGTTGCACTGCTCAACGCCCTTTTCCTAGAACAATAAAAACCCTCCATACTTTTTCAACTTGTCACGTTTTCATTGCATTATAGAATTTAAAGAAGCTTTGAGATGAAAAAGACTACACAATGCTTAAGTGTTACTATTATTATGATGATGATGATATATATGGTCTACAAGATGTACAAGGGCATTTTGGGATGAATGTATTATGAGTCACAAAGTTGCAACTGAAGACAGCTGTTTGATTGCTACTTGAGAGAGTAGAGTTGAACAAGCCTGAATATGGATGATCTCATTTGGCTTTATAAAAAAACTAAACAGAACACAGGCAGTTAGTTGGATAATATATCTCCAAGGAAAAGAAGACTTAGTGTAATTCATTTCTCGCTGCAGTATATATCATACTCTTGCTTATAAACTTCAGATAGGATTTCTGTTTCCAAAAGGTCAGATTATCTTTAGCATGGTGACCTCACTCTTTGGTCACAGCATGTAAGCCTGCTTATTATTATTGTTTTTTTTAACTTTATTGCTTTCTTAATTTCTTTGTACTTCCCTCCGCTATATTATAATTCTTGCATGATTGATATTTTCCTTGACCATTTTCTTCTCCTTTGGGAATGAAGAAAAAATTACTTAGAACATTGGCTTGTATTTGTGAGCTCCCATGCTACTGTAAAGTATGGAGGGAAAATATGAATTCAAAACCTATAACCCCCTTGATGCAAAATGCAAAGAAATAAAAAATTAAATAATTATATAAGATGAAATAACAAGAAATGCCAAGAATACCATGTGATCAATTACCAAATGAGTCAAATAGACCAAAAGAACTACAGATTGAGGCGGAGAAACACTCACTTTGTGTTAACCTAGATTACAAACGTTGTAACAAAGAAATAGGACTTTTCCAAAGTCGTATTGATAGACAGAAAGGACCAGGATGACATTTAAACTGAAGGAATGCTGTGAGAAAAGTCACAGAGGTGGAACGGAAAAGGGGTTTTTCATGGAATGATATGATTAGCATAAAAAGCCCCTGAGGAATTCTGGGAAAAGGGACGGAAAAGCTGCTGGGGAAAGATTTAGGCAGCTGTTGAATCTAGATGAAGAAGATGAAACTTCATTCTGAAAGCCTAGGATAACAAAAATCATGTGTCACATCCAATTTACTGATTGATCCACAGAGAGACTGATTTATAGAGGATAGCCTAAAATTTGTGTTAACAAAGATCATGAATTGACTCTGGAGGGATTTTCAAGGTTCGGTGGAAAGAGCCCTATGCATGTGGGCATGAATGTAATGGGGATATGCATGCAGAATGCACACTGTTTACCATCTGTGAGTTAAGCAATATGGAGTCACTGAAGATTTTGATATGGAAGAATAACTACACTAAAGTGTTTTTAAAATATTTCTTTAATAAAGACACAAACGTAGATTAGAGAAGGAAGACAGCGGTGCAAACCAATCAGGCATGAGATGGAGGTCTTAATTGGGAATGTAGTCATAGGGAAGGAAAAAATGATGGAAATAAATAACACAACAAAGGGGAAAAAAAATCAATAAAGCCCTGATGACCGTTGTGCATATGGGATATGGGTAAGAATGAATCAAAGATGAATACGCAGTTTTGAGCTCTGATGACTGAGAGGCCTTGTCTCATAACTTCCAAATGTACTTTGTCATTGAATATGCTTGTCAACCTTGTGAAATCTGGATATGTAGTATTTGGGTCACTGAGTATATGGACAGTCTACCCTAAGTAATACTCCAAAATGAAATGGAGAAAATGGAGAACATTTGGTTAGAACATTCTCACCTCTGAAATTTCTTTCTGGGAACCTTGCTAACTTGTAGACCCTTTCAGAGGTTTGCACACTGTAATTAGGGTTGCGCTGTTCAACACCCTTTTGAAGAAAAGAAAACCATGTCCAAGAGAAAATTAAGTGATTCGTTGTTATTGTTGATAGTATTTGACTGAACTTTTTTTAAGTGGATACATGATTTTCCGTGGCTTATACTGTGTAAGTAAAGGGTGAATACATTATACTATCTTGACCAAATGTATTACCAAAGGTGAAGTATGTAATTCCCTAAAAGGCAGAGACCACATATACTTTGATAACAATGTAAGGGTGGAAGCTCTGTGGGGATCTTGTCCAAATTAAGGTTTCCACTGAAAAGGAAACTGTTTATTTAATTTTTATGTATAAGAAGTTGGATGTACAAGGTGAAAATGAGGTCTTTTATGATCAGATCACACAGTCTTGAAAATACAGCCTGTCAAGTCAGTAAGTTTTCTTACTGGGGTATGTCTCTTTGGCTAAGCTAGGCACCAAAATACAACATTTAGGAAGACTATCAATAAAACTGGTCAAAAAAAGCATTCACCAAAAACAGCAGTGAAACTAATCCTCCTTCCACAGAATTTATCATTGACTGTATCTTATATGTAGCTTATCTCAAGTAAGGACACCTGGGGTACAAAAGGCCAAATTTACTAGTAATTTAATATTGATTTCCCTACAGAAATATTTATCAAAGAGGTAGGCACATGTTCCTATGGTATATTGAAATTTATTTCATTTGTGAGAATTTTGTTTTAGGAGCAGTTGTGAGGAAAGCTACTTTTGTTAATTCACATTTTTGTTTTAATTTGCTAACTTTTTAAAAGATACCTGCTAAATGATGGGGATAGAGCTATACTACATGATATATAGCTTAAAAGTCAAATCCTGAAGGAGATAACCTACTTCTCCAAATGCTTAACATATCTAAGAATGACTTGAAGTCATATGACATAATCTAACCTAGAAATGGGTAAGGAAAATATCCTAGCACCAGAACTAAACTTGGTTCTGTTATTTCTTTTTTTTAAATGAAGAAACTGTGTGAACTTGAGAAGTTACTGAATTTCTCTGGATTTTCATTGCCTTAGCTGTGAAGTGAAGAGGTCAGACTAGATGCTCTTTCACAGAACTAAATTTTATGAGGCTTTATCAGGTGGAATCTGTGTAGGTAACCAAGTAGGCTGAAGAGAAACCCATGAACTTTGATTTTGAACCTTATCAACACAAGAAAGTCTAGAGCTACTGACTGGCTGCTTTCTTTGTGCTCCTGCATTTCTCCACTGACTGAAATACGTAGGAGAAAAGATCTGAGAGGAATAGTAAATGCCAACTTGATTACAGAGCCCTGGTGACCCTGCAGGACCCAGGTGAGCTGCCTCAGAAGGTATGAAATTATATATCCCTGCCCATTTCCTCCAAGTGTCTTCAAAAAAGAATTAGTTTCCATGGGCACTTCCATGCCATGCTGGTAAAGATATAATCAGTGCCTTATTTCTGGAGATGATTTGGGCAATACCTATCAGGATGTAAAATGTATATACCTGTCTTTCAGTAATCCCCCTTCTAAGAATTTGACCTATGGAGATAATCAAGTGTGAAAAGTTCTACAATCAAGAATGTTCATGACATTCCTTGCAACTGGGAAAAACTGGAAACAGTATAAAACATAACAGATGAACACTGCCTGGCCATTAAAAATAATGGTGTAAATGGAATGGAAAGATGTGGACAACAGCATCTTATCAATTATAAAAAGGATTTTTTTTTTTTTTACTATTCATAGTTTATTTTAAAATCTATTTAAGTGAAAAAAAAAAAAAAACAGTTCACCATTTCTCCCACCTCCTACCTCTGCCTCTGGCAACCATCAATCTGTTCTCTGTGCCTTGTTCTTGTTTTAGATTTTACATATAAGACAGAACATATGATATTTTTTTCTGTCTGACTTATTTCAGTTAGCATAATTCCCTCAAGTTCCATCCATGTTGTCACAAATGGCAAGATTTCATTCATTTTTATAGCTGAATAATATTCCACTGTATATATGTAGCACAATTTCTTTATCCATTCATCAGTATATTGGCTATTGTAAATAATGCTGCAGTGAACATGGGGGTGCATATATCTTTTCGAGTTGGTGTTTTCATTTTCTTCTGATAAATACCTAAAAATGGAATTGCTGGATCAAATAGTAGTTCTATATTTAAATTTTTTAGGAACCTTCATACTGCTTTCCACAATGGCTGTACCAACTTACATTCTCAACAACAGGGCACCAAGGTTCCCTTTTCTTCACATCCTCACCAACACTTGCTACTTCTTGTCTTTTTGATAAAAGCCATTCCAACAGGCGTGAGGTGATGTCTCATTGTGGTTTTGATTTGCATCTCACTGATGATTAATGATGTTGAGCATCTTTTCATGTGTCTGTTGGCCATCTCTATGTCTTCTTTGGAAAAATGTCTATATAGAACAATAATACCTTATCAGTTATATGATTTGCAAATATTTTCTCCTGTTCAGTAGGTTGCCTTTTCATTTTGTTGATGGTTGTCTTTGCTGTGCAGAAGCTTTTTAGTTTGATGTAGTCCCACTTGTTTGTTTTTGCTTTTGTTGCTTTTGCTTTTGGTGTCAGATTCAAAATATCATCACCAAAACCTATGTCAAGGAGCTTACTGCCTATGTTTTTCTCTAGAGTTTTATAGTTTCAGATATTTTGTTCAAGTCTTAATCCATTTTGAGGTTTTTCTTTTCATTAGAGCTTATTTTTGTGCATGGTGCATGTGGTTCAGTTTCATTCTTTTGCACATAACTGTCCAATTTTTCTTTTTTTAAATGTTTTTTATTTATTTATTCATGAGAGTTAGAGAGAGAGAGAGAGAGAGAGAGGCAGAGGCAGAGGCAGGCTCCCCACCTAGCAGGGAGCCCGATGCGAAACTCGATCCCAGGGCCCTGGGATCATAACCTGAGCCAAAGGCAGACGCTTAACCATCTGAGCCACCCAGGCGCCCCTGTCCAATTTTTCTAACACCGTTTATTGAAGAGATTGATTGTCCTTTTCTGTGTATATTCTTGACTCCTTTGTCATAAATTAGTTGACCATATATATGTGTGTTTATTTCTGGGCTCTCTATTATGTTCCATTGATGCATTTGTCTATTTTTATGCCAATACCACATTGTTTTAATGACTATAGCTTTGCAATATATCTTGAAATCAGGGAATGTGATACCTCCAACTTTGCTCTTTTTTTCTTAAGATTGCTTTGGCTATTTGGGGTTATTATGGTTCCATACAAATTTTTGGATTGTGTGTTCTTTTTCTGTGAAAAGTGTCATTGGAATTTTGATAGGGATTGCATTGAATTTGTAGATTGCTTTGGGTAGTGTGGACATTTTTAATAATATTAATTCTTCCAATCTATGAGCACAGAATATTTTTTCATTTATTTGTGTCTTCTTTGATTTCTTTCATGGAAGGCTAGAGACCAACATGCCTTACATACCATTTATTTATTTTTATTTTTTTTAAAGATTTTATTTATTTATTTGACAGAGAGAGACACAGCGAGAGAGGGAACACAAGCAGGGGGAGTGGGAGAAGGAGAAGCAGGCTTCCCACTGAGCAGGGAGCCCGATGCGGGGCTTGATCCCAGGACTCTGAGATCATAACCTGAGCTGAAGGCAGACGCTAAATGACTGAGCCACCCAGGCACCACATACATACCATTTATGGAAAAATTGTGTATGTGTGTGTGTGTGTGTATCTGAGTGTAAGTGCACTGATAGGGTTTCAGGTGTTTTTAACTCATTTTTGAACCTTTCTATAGCACTTGAATTTTTAATTTATTTTTAAAGATTTTATTTATTTGAGCGAGAGAGTGAGCAGGAGTGAACAAGTGAGTACAGGCAGGGGAGGAGTAGAGGGAGAGGGGGAAGCGGACTCCCCACTGAGCAGCGATCCCAATGTGGGGCTTGATGTAGGGCTTGATCCCAGACCCCGGGATCATGACCTGAGCTTAACTGACTGAACCACCCAGGCACCCCACACTTGAATTTTTTAGAATCAATAGGTATCAATATTTTAAAAACAGGAAAATGAATGCGGAATAATTTTGGCTCCCGATGAGCTGAAAGTGAACATAGAGCACCTGGATAACAGTTATGCCAGTGGTGAGCATTCTTTTGGATCATGGCTAAGTTGTGAAATATTAAAGTTTGGAATAACTTTTATTTTTTAGAAATATCTTAATTATCAGGAATTACAATGTCTGCAACTGTGCTTAGGTATTTCTTTGTCATGTCATTATAGCCAAAGGATTTTCCTTTTTTCCTGGCTTATAATCCCTGAAATTATGTAACTATCATGTGTTACACTTTATGATAATGTTGTTCTAACTTTGAACAGATTTTGTTATTAAGATTTTTTTAACTAGTATATTTTGTCTTTTCTTGACTGTTCTTGTGGGATACTTATTTTACTTGTTCAACATCTGAAGCCACTCTTTACTGTAGACATCTTTCTAGGGTGTAAAGGAAAACCTCCCTTTATGGAAGCTAATCATGTGAGATATTTGCTTTCCTTGAGCTAAGGCACAGCCTTTACCATCAGACGTTCCAGCACCAGACTCTAACTAAGGAGCTATTGCTGCAAGAGGGAAGTGAGGAGGAATACTCTTTCTTTCTTGGTGGCGGAGACAGTGGTGATGGCTGCATGGGCAAGTTCCTGGGGCAGAATGTCAGATGTCAGATCTTGCGCTCAGAGGTGGCAGCAATGATTTCTTTATCAGTTTAGTTTAAAAACCAAAAAAAAAAAAAAAAGGCAAAAATACATAAATGCCCCATGCCCAGTGTGGGGCTGGAACTCACAGCCCTGCTCTCAAGACCTGAGCTGCGATTAAGAGTCTTAGCCCACTGAGCTTAACCCACTGAGCCACCCAGGCACCCTTTTATCAGTTTAGTAATAAAGATAGTTTGAGTTGTTGTTTTTGAAAACAAGCTTTGAGTTGGTTTTCCAGCTCTCCCCAGTGATTGTCTGAGCTACGCGTGCACTTGTACTACATTTATTTTCTTCTGAATCATCCAGTGAGCTGGTGACTGGGGACTCTGCCTGATACACTCACGCTTCTCTGCGTCCTCTTACCACACGTACACTCATACCTGCATCTTTGCCTTTTCTGTGACACCATGAAGGAAGTGTGCCCTTCTCTAGCCAAGAAGGAGTGTATGTTATTGATGCCATGTGTCACCATCTTACGTATTTGGCTTCTCACATTACGTCCTCTCTTATCCGCTTTATCAATCACTCTCTTTTCACAGGATCTTTCCCTTCCACATGCATGTTTATCCATCTGCCATTTTTGGAAACATGTCTTGCCTCGCCCATACTTTCACGTACCTAAGTCTCCGGATCCTTAACTGCCATACACCCTAAAAAGGTTATTTGTGCACATTGCTTCGTCTTTCTCACCTTTGACTCATTCCCCAGCTCTCTGCATTATGGTTTCAGTTCTCATCATTCCACTGGAACATATAGTGATAAAGTCTCCAACAATCTAATTCCATAAAATCTAACTCAGGTAACTCAACCTCTTAGTTTCCCTTCTTCCTTGAAATAGTTTCCTTCCTCTTGGGTTATTTGCACCCTGTTCTGGTTTTCCTCCTCTCACATAGGTTGCTCCTTCCCAATCTCCTTTGTTGGTTGAGAAGAAATCTTTGCCTCTAATTGACCTCTCTAGTCTCAGTCTTAGGTTCTCAGCTTTTCTGTAATTTTTCCAGAAATGATGTGATCTATTTTTACGGCTGGAAATGTCACTTGTATACTGATGACAAGTGACAGTATACAAGTGACATTGTATCTTTCTTTCCCAGATCTCTTTACCATAAGTTCTAGACTTTACATCTCCACTTGAATGTCACACTCGCCCCACTAAAACCTGTTCCTTCCCTAATCTTTTTCATCCCAGTAAATGGCACCACCATCACCCTGTTTCTTCAAGTAAGTAACTTTGCATCTTCCTTTCCTCTTGTTTCTCACATGCAGTCCATCAGAAATACCACCAATTCTGCATGCAAATTATTCCTCATGTCTCCTCACTTCTCTCTACTTCCTAGGGCTACCCTAAACTCTTACCAAAGTACTCTAATAGCCCTAGAACCACTCCCAATTCTTGGCTCTGTTGGCTTTTCCCTATAACATCATAAGTTCTATGACAGAAGGGTTCTTGTTGGTCTTGAATTTTTTGCTCTTGTCCAAGTGCCTCATTCATAGTAGGTGTTCAGTAAATATTTGTTTAATGAAAAACTTAATCAGTCCATCAGTCAATCCATCAATCAATTGATTAGACTGAGCTGGCGGCAAGTTGAATACTAACTTGTCTGGAAAGCTAGAAAAAAAATCAGCAGATGGTGATATGAATTGGATTGGGATGCTTTATAAATAAAATTAAAATCCCCATTATCAAGCTGCCAAGTAAAGAACTTGAATGATAAAATTGAATATTCAAAGTAGGTGGACTGAGAGGTACATTCATGTTAATGACATTGCAATTTATCTCATTTGCAATGGAAATTGCTCTTACTTAAAATAATTCAATACAACCAACTTCTATTAATTAACTGGTTAACTTAACAAATAATTATTGAGCACCTATTATATAGCAGGTACTGTTATGAATGCAGGGAATAAAGCGGCAAGCAAAACAGAAAAAAACCTGCATTTGTGAAACATACAACTTAGTTAGGGAGAGAGACAAATCAGATAAATAAGTAAACTCATATCATATACTGATAAGCTTGGTGGATAAAAAATAGAGCAGGAAAGGAGGATGTAAAATGTGCACGAGGATTTAACATTTTAGGTTGAGTCTTCAGGATAGGTCTCACTGAGGAGCTGACTTTTAAGGAAATATTGGAATAAAGTGAGGGAGAGAGCTATGGGGATATTTATGGGAAAAGTATACCAGAGGGAACAAAAAATGCAAAGGCCTTGAGGAGGTGATATATTTTCATATTAGAAGAATATCAAGGAGGCCAGTGGCTGGAGTAGAGTGAACAAAGGTGAGGGTAAGAAATCCATTGAGAGGTAAAGGTCAGGGGTGGTGGTAGGATTCTTCTGGAGTTATAGTGAGCGCTTTGGATTTAATGCAAAATGATGTGAAAAGCCATTAGAGGACGTCGAGTAGGGGTGTGGTACATGATCTGGCTCAAGTTTTAACAGGATCACAGAATATATTTCACAATTATTAGCCTACAAAATTAGTTGAGGGATGCCAATATAAACCAGGTTCAAAATTACCATAATTACAGAACTTGTACAAATATGCATTACAGTCATGTACTTAAAGTATGGTGGTTATATGACTTTCTGATATTTTGGCCCAAACAGAAAAATAAAGAAAAACCCATTAAAGATGATTAAATAACACTCAAAAGCACTTACAATAATTATATTTCTTTACTTTAGAAAAATTATTTCTAAAAAGAAAAAAACCACTTGATAAACACAGTCTTTATATAATTGACTAATTTTTGGTGAGTGAAAAGATCATTATTTTTAACCTAGTGATTGCATATCATCACTAAGTATAAAATATAATACAAAATATCTTAATTATTTTTGGCGGGGGGTAATGCTGGGGCCAGACTGCTTGGATTTGCATCCTAGCTCTGTCACCCACCAGCCATGTAATCTTGGGCAAGGGAATTCTTTCTCTGTGCCTCAGATTTCTCATCTCTAAAATGGGAAAAATGATAATGTGTCCTTCAAAGAGTTGTTTTAAGAGTACATGAGACAATAAGCAGAAAGGATTTAATTAACACAGTGCCTGTTAGAGTCAATGTCTTTTTTAATGATTATTATTGTCCTTATTATTATTATTATTATTATTATTATTATTATTTCAGTTGCTGATTTTCAGTTGTTGCATTTAAGTGAGAACAGTGAGATGAATAGATTTTTAAGGAAACTTTCAGGTCTAACTTTATATAACTTTATTTAGACTAAACAATGTTGTATTTTGCCTTGTCCCAAATTTTTATTTTTTATAAGGAATATTTCACAGATAAATTGGAAAATATGTATTAGAAGGTAAGATTAATCCAAATATTTTACTAATTTACCAGATTTTTTAGATTTGGTATAATATCCAGGGTCTAGATCTCTTATGCTTTAGTGTCCTATTCACTGTTGCAGAATAACCTTTCTTTAATTTTTATTTATTTATTTATTTTAGATTTTATTTATTTATTTGACAGAGAGAGAGAGAGAACGAGAGCAGGAACACAAGTAGGGCGAGTGGGAGAGGGAGAAGCAGACTCCCGCTCAGCAGGGAGCCCAGTGCGGGGCTCGGTCCCAAGACCCTGGGATCATGACCTGAGCCGAAGGCAGACGCTTAATGACTGAGCCACCCAGGCACCCCAGAATAACCTTGTTTTAATGTGTTACGTTTATAGGTAAATACAAAATAGACATCACCAGAGCCACGTTGCATAGAGTGCAGTGAGTAATAATGAAACACAATGAAATAGCTCAGTATTTAGTCACTATTAAAATTGATAACAGAAAGATCAGAAAGATCATTTGAGTCTGTCTCCCTGGGTCTCCTTAGGCCAATAATCTTTAGATTTCAAAGTTAGTAGGCATGATATATGTATACATTGTGTGCCCACTTAGGATAACCTTCGTTGTAAACCTTTTGCACTGGAACAAATTTTAATGTTGTCCTTCATTTTGTGACTACCAGTGATTTTCTGCGAAATCTTCATACCTATGTGTGGGTTTGAATTCCTTGGTCATCTTCATATGGAGCTTTTCTAATACCAAAGAATTATCAATGTGTTAAGATTAATATTTTGCCTAATCCCTTTCTTATTTCAGTAAGTTTTGAAGGATATTGTACAAAAAAAAAAAAAACCACCTTCTATAAATACGATAGGAGTAATTTGTCAAATAAAGAACATATGTAGTTTAAGATTATTAAATAAAACTGCTAATTTATTTTTGTAAAGACTTTATTTATTTGAGAGAGAGAGAGAGCAAGCATGAGCAGGGGGAAGGGCAGAGGGAGAGAGAGAAGCAGACTCTCTGCTGAGCAGGGAGCCTGATGCAAGGCTTGATCCCAGGACCTGCAGATCATGACCTCAGCTGAAGGCAGACGCTTACCAACTGAGCCACCCAGGTACCCCCCAAAACTGCTCATTTAAACAAACAATACCCCAGAGCTTGAGAGAGGAGAAGGTATTCAAAACACATTGGTGTTGTTCACAGCAGTTACTGGAATTTGTCTTTTGGATATGTTCATTGCATTTCCAAATCATTCCTGATATCTCTATGTCTTTGCATTTGAGGGTGAACATGATGTTGAATATTGTTACAAATTACACAGGGCCAAGTCTGGCAAGTAAGATGGGTCATCAATCTGTACGCTACCATTTTGGATGAAAAGCGTGAAAATCTATTTGTTAGAATTGCTTGTAATTGGCTAAAAGTATGAATATAAATTTTTAAAATTCCACAATAGTATAGTTCTAATACTAATTCACACGGTTTAAGCCATAAACAAAGAAAACTAGTGAATGCAGGGATTAGAGCTGACTTGGGGTGTGGTATTATTCAGAGACCCAAGCAATGTTGCAGAACCCAGGATCTGTCTGTCTAGGTCTAAGATCTGTTTTCTCTACATTTGCTAAAATTTTCTGTGGTGGCGAGACAGCTGCAAGAGCTCCAGCCTCATAGCTTCTCAAGACTGAGTGCTGGGTCGGGGCATCTGGGTGGCTCAGTCGGTTAAGTGGCTGCCTTCGGCTCAGGTCATGATCCTGGGGTCCTGGGATCGAGCCCCGCATCCGGCTCCCTGCTCAGCGGAGAGCCTGTTTCTCCCTCTCCTTCTGCCTGCCACTCTGCCTACTTGTGCTCTCTATCTATCTGTCAAATAAATAAATAAAATCTTTAAAAAACAAAAAAAGACTGAGTGCTGGGGAATAAAAGATCCGGATTTTCTCTCCATTTGTCCCCTGAGGTTTCCTTGGCTCCAACTCTGAATGTGATGCTCTGATAAGCAAGACCAGAGTCAGATGCTTGCTTTCCTTGCAGTGCATCATCTTGATGGATTAAGAACAGGGGCTTCTCTTCCTCCAGAGGGAAACCAGTGGACTATTGCTAGGGAAGAGAGAATGGATGTGGGTAGCTAAAAACTAGCAAGTGTTTACCACAAGCGGACACACACGCAAACACACATACATACTTCACAATTGCAAGTTTCAATGTCAAGTCAAAACCATAGATTGGAGTCCCAGTTCTGCCACCAGGGTAAAGGTATAGTGTAGTGACACTTTAGACCCTTGACCCAGTTAGTTCTATACCTGACTGCGTATTTGACTTTGGCTATGTTATTGCATATGCGTCCATTTTCTTATCTACAAAATGGGGATTATAGCGATACTTACTTCAGAGAGTATTTGTTCAGATTAAATGAACTACTCTTTGTGAAATACTTAGAACAGAGCCTGGCACATAGCAAGCCACTGTGATTACTGTGGTGTGTATTTAGACACTGCAGTCCTTCACTGCCTAGGTCTCTGTTTCTTTACTTGTAAAATTAGAGGAGGGGATTGCATTTCAATAAAAAGCCAATGTTTTGTCATTCGATGCTTTCATAAGCATGTGGATGATTCTCATCTTCTAGGACAGTCTTTACCAAGGTATCTTTGAAACAGGAGGCCAGAAGTGCATTACAAAGAGGCTAAATTTTACAATGATCTCAGTAGAAATTATATAACTTTCCTCTAATGATATTCTGAATGAAAAAAGAAACCCACTGCCCAAAATATAATTAAGGGATATGTACTTGTTAGAGTAGCTTGTGGTTGAGTCATAAAACAGTCTTAATAAAGCAGAATGATCCTAAGCTCTGACCTCTACTCTATCAGTAGAATATCGTGCTGGCTATGTGATGAAACATTGAGCAAGATTTTAATTTTTGTGTAATGACATCATAAGTCACAGTATAATATCCTACTAAGGAGAGTATACTGCCTGGTAGGACAAATTATAGTTACCAACTGTAACCAATGCTTGGACCGTGATAACATATTCCTATGCAAATTATTCAGATGTACCCCACAGAATGGGTTGTTTCTAGATGGCTACTTTACATTCATTTTCACTTTTATGGTCCAAAGGTAGAATTGCCTTTATTCACCTAGTATGAGATCAAAATGCAGTGGCATGTCTCCTTAAATAAAATAAAATTTGGTTTTAGGTACCTCAAAGTGGTCTTGAGATTTTACCTGTTAGAATCTAACATATAGCAACTGGAAACTCATGGCATTATTGAAACAGTATTTGCATTCTCCGTGTGCTTTTGTGTTTAGAAGAGGTAATAGGAGGTATGTTTTGATTATGTTTTCTTGTTTAAAGAGTTTAATATACATGTAAATATATGTGTATGTATTGTGCTGTGATATTCTGCATGACTAGTTATAGAATTGGATATGAGGAGTTCAGGGATCTTGCCCAGAACTGCTTTAAAAAAATACGTTAAAGAATATTGAAAAAAGAATATTGAGAAAAGGTTAGGTGGGACTGTCTAGAAACTTAGTTTAAGACTGAATAGTAGAAAGAGAGGGTAATTAGTATTTCACAAAACAGCAACCACAATGATCAGGTAGTGGTTCTCTGTAGCTATTTGCCTTATGCCTTATCTACATCTTTGGGAAGGATGAATAAAATAGTTGGAAGTCTCAGATATTATTACTAATGCTCTCAATCTTGTACTTGTGAATTTCTTGGGGCTCAAGAAATTCCCCTTATTCCCAGGAGTCTTACCTTGTTTATCTCCCTGACTTAATTAGCTTTGAACTATGAGTGTCCGTGCTTCTCTTTCAGACAGAGCTATCTCCAGAGTCTAGACGGGAGCAAATTGGAGCAAGTGCCCAGGGCTCTGCTTTGCTGGGGAAACCCCGCCGCTGGGGCTGATACAGCAGATTTGTGCATGTTGTCTGGGGAGGAGGGAGGAGGGGATGGGAGGTAATACAGTAGAGCATGATGATCGAAAATAATGAGCATGATTTATAGAGCACCCTCTCCCCCAACTTTCGTCTACCCCATGGAAGGGCAGTAATCCCAGTGCCCTACACACTACAAATGACCATAAATGACCTTCCATATCTGAACTACCTTACTGTTAACATTAATTCGTGCCTCCATGCATTCACCTGACAAACATTTATTGGGGTCTTGGTATCTTCACATTTGCGTTGGATGATTTAATATTTGTCATAGTCAAAGGACCGCTCTCTCTCGTATCTTGGTGAATACAAGAATCACAAGGTGTGCTTACTACAATTACATTCTCCAGAGATGCAAGAGGCTATACATTTGTATTTTTAGAAAGTACCAAGATAGTTTAAGAAGCATTTAATTAGGTCATAATTTCCATAGGTGGGGAGCATGCCAGCTCATTTGCCATTGGGGTACCTAACACCGAACACCATGTCTGGCACACGATAGTTACTCAACATGCATTTGTTTAACTTTATATTGTAATAGACTAGGGTGGGCTATGTTAGTACAAAGATGATTTTATCACAAGTCCTTCTATATCATTCAGAAGCTAGGCAGATAACACATGGCACACACAAAGAAGAATTTGAAGAGAGTTCAATGAAGAAGGATCATTTACAAAGTCGTGGGCAGGGGTTAGGGAGGAGAAAGAGATGGTGAAACATTCAGGGGCTACCAATAGCCAGAAGCAGCTGCCTTTAGACCTAAAATCCAAAGGGATAGGAAGCTTATTTCTGGAACTCTGTAAGTGTAGCCATGGTAGAGGGGCTGCCTGACAGGAGGGACTCAGGGGGATAAGTATCTGACTGCCTTTTTTTTCCCCATTCCCTGAACTAATGGTGTCATTGGTCAAACCCTGCCAGAAACCAAATGGCAAGGGAGCCCAGGTGATGCAGTGTTTCTCCTCTCATGGCAGAAAGAGAATGTGGAGAGTAGCTTCCTTCCAGAAGCTGGTAGTCTACAGTCTTCTTTCTATGTGGTTGTCAAAACACCAGTCTTTTCCAGTTATCTAGATGCACCAAGGATAAATCAATTCTGTGAATACCAAGATGGAATGTTAACCAAAGTTTTCATTTTCCAGATGATCACACACTCCTAGACACATACCCATGTATACACACAGGCACACTCACTCACACACACACACACTTCCACGGGATTCATAATATTATGAAACATGATCCCTGTGGGAACCTGGACATTTGGATCTATACCATCAATTAAGTATCACCTTAATATTTGATAATTAAATCTACAAAAATTAATAGATCTCAATAGATAGACTTATACTAAAATGATTGGATATTTTAATGTTAAATAATATAGAGAAAGACACCATTAACGTTTGAAGAGATTGTTTATCTGCACCTCAGTCTTATAACTTTCCTAACTCATGCTCTGGCTTCTAAAACTACAAAAAATCCTTTCCCATCTAAAATTTCTCAGCTTTCAGCCTCATTTTCTATACCCCCACATTTTAATGCCTAAGATTTAGTTAAAGATCATTTAATTCGCTATTTTTAGAGCAACGTGGAATTATGAACCCAAACTTAATGATAATGAGGACAATATTTCAGAGGAGGACAAACGTCTTCTCTGATATGTTGCCAAAAATATGCTGCTGAGACGAAGACCACCCAGAAGCTTCAACTGGCACATGATGCATCAGCCCATATGTATTAAAGAAAAAACGAAGAGAAAGAAAGGAAGAAAAGGCCAAATGGAACATTTGAAACTTCGGCTCAATAGTGTGTTTCTAAGTAAAATGTAACAAGGTTGTTCCAATCTCCAAATTCAGTTGAACAGATGTTATTGAATATCTATGACTTGATGGTCTTCTGCCCTCAAGAACCTTACAGTTTAGCAGGGGCGGGAGATAAAGTCAACAAACAGCATTATACAAGTCACTCTGATGAATCCCCAGCTAGAGAGAGAAGCAAGTCCCATAGAAGCTTAGTTCCTGCATTGCTGATTCTGATTTGGAGTTTGGGGAAGACGTCACACAAAAGGCAGAATCTGAGTCTGACCTTAGAAAAAGAGAGGGTATTCTGCATGGAGAGTTGGTATGAAAGGCCCTTCAAAGCCTTCCAAGTGGAAGGTGGCTGTAAGTATAAAACAAGGCATTCTGAAGTGGCAGATAGATGTGGGGAATGTCTTAGTCAGTGGGTCAGGAGACTGGCCTGTGTGGAAGAATAGAGTGAAGAATGAGACCAGAACAGTTGTTTGGGACTAGATTATGGGAGGACTTGAATGGCCTACAGCACTTTGGTGTTATTCTTTTGGCAGTTGGGAGTCATGGGATTTTTGTCCTGAGGAATAGAAAATGCAGAAGGGAGATGATCTGACCCGGCAGCTTCGTAGAATAATGAACAGAGGGCAAGAGAGTATGGATGAGAAGCTCAATGAGATGTCTTACAAGAGATAATAACTTTTAAATTGTGAAGGGTCCATGTGGATGGAAAGAAAGGCAGTAGGAGTTACAAAAGCCTTTAGAAAATAAACAATGGGAGGACTTGGTAACTGATTGGATGTGGGGCCTGTGGGAGAGGGTATTACCAAAGATGTCAAATGTCTGAGGTTTCTGGTCTGGATGACTCATAACTTTAACAGAGATAGGGTTTGTCTATTTCCTTCCTCCTTCCATGTTGTCTCTCTTTATAGCCTCCTCTTCCTAAATTATGGTATTAGACATATTTTATATCATTCAAATTCAGAAATTTGAATTTCTGGTGGAATATTTCAGTGTGAAAAATAGGCAAAATTGGGTGTTGGGCTTGGTTATAGACAACTGAGAGTTAATTGCATAGTTTGGAGAGTGGATGGGATGAGAGAGTACAGCAGGAAAAGATAATAGAGCAGAGGGTAGAAATATGAAGAACATTGGAAAAAGCTACTTTTCAGGGTCACATGGTGGATCCGGGTTAATTCAGATGTAAATGACTCTATTACTTAAGAGAATGGAGTGAGTCCAGCTACTTCCCATAGTGGTTTGGTTTGAATACATAGCATTGAGTGATCTTGTTGAATTCTCCTTTCAATCCAATGGATAGTATATGTTTGGACATTCCTAAAACCTACTGAAAAAGCAAAAATCATCGTTATTATTCTGGGGCACCCTTGGCAGGGATTTCGTGTGCGCGCGCATGTGTATGTGTGTGTGTATGCATGCCTGTGTGTGTCTACACCTCAGAAATTTGTTTCCTCTTTTAATTAAATAAAGCCTATGTTTGTTGGCTTTTAGGGTGGGCTGCAAGGCCCATCTGTTTAACTAGGCAGTTGCCTGATATTGCAGGGGGGGAGGTTTGGCAAGTGTAAGTGTGAATTTGAATACCAGATACAGGCTATTTAAAGCTGAATTTATCTTTAATAAATTCACCCAGAGGTGTTCAGCAATAGGTAGTTTGGAAAATGATCATAATTTGTGCAGAGAAGTCTTTTTTTTTTTTTTTTTTAAAGATTGAGTGGTGTGTGATTGAGAGAAGAAATAGACTCAGGGAAGTTCATCTTTGATATGCTCTGTTCCTTCAGGTCTCACCACGAAGGAGGGCAGCCTACTTCTACAATTGCTTTTGATATGCTGGAAGGCAAAATGGTCTTCCATTGTATATGATTTAGTACTAATTTGAGAGCAAATGATACGTAAATATTTTCTTGATAGTATGTGTTATAGCAGTAGGCGTTTAAGACCAGGGGTTGTCAATCTTTGAGGTTTCTGAAAAGAAGAGCAATTTATGATGTGTTAGGGTAAACAGTTGGATTACATTTTTGAGATACGTGTTCCATCAGGTAAAATCATTGTGATTACAGGCACTGGAACTGTAAGTAAGTTATGTGCTAAAAGGTTGAAAATGTAAAACAAGTATGCTTGTGCTTAACTACTAATCCCTCTTTGTATCTCTGCTGAATAAACTACAAGAAAAGGGGAAAAAGGATGTTTAAATAATAAAGCAGAAAAAGTGCATTATGTAATTTTAATAAATAATAAGCATTAATACAGCTCAAGGTAGTGTTTCATCAGTGGTCCAGCCATAAGAGAATATTCCAGAACTCAAAGAATTATGAAAGATTATAAAGAAGTTATTTCAGTTGGAAGTTATTTCTTTTGTTTACTTTTAAAAATTTCTCTTAATTTCTTCTTTATTTTGTGATGTATTCTATAAAGGCACAGGTTGTTGTTTTAACATCCAGACTCCATTGTTCAGAAATGTATTGCAAATAAAAGCAAAAGAAGAGAATGGTTTTTAAGAGCTTTGCATATGCTTGACAGCAGAAAATAACAAATGTAAATAAATCTTTAATATTTCCCCTAATTCAGTTTGTGCCATGCAAATGTCAGGGCTATACAGACAAATCAACAAACATTTGAAGGAAAACAATATACATAACTTATTTTATATATTAAAAACAACTGTCAAACAATTATGATCTCATGTATTAGTTGGTTGTTTTGAAATATTCCTACTAGAATTAAAAAATGCTACGAGGGCCTTTGAGCTTAAACATATTGTGTCAATCAAGAGCATATGTAATATATCTAAAGCATGAGGTAAAAATTTTCTTCATAAATTATTTCATAAATAAATAATTTGCTTGAAAAAGTTTACAAAAATATTTGTGCTTTTATTAAGTTCTCTACAGATCTTTTGTGGTTAATGTAAATGGATTGATACAGACAGCATTTTGATCTGCTGTACTCTAACTTGAAATACAAAAAGTAACATGAAGAGATTCTTCAATTCTCAGGCAAGCTTTAGCAAAATTGAGTCTGTGAAACTTCATTCATTAAATTTTTAAGTGACCATGAATTTGCTGGCTTCAGTACCTGAAGGGTAACTTTATCCTTTCAATTAAAGGACATAATTCACCCTCAGACCTTTGGCTTTAACTTTTTATATAATATATAATTTTGGGTATACTTAATGGTCAAATTTTGTATTATTACAGGTGGAAAAACACCAGCCATCTCAAGGGTTTTGTGCTTGCAAAAGCATGTAATTTAATTTTTTTGAACCGATTTAATCAATGATTGTTTCATGTGAGTAAATTTACACTCTCAACAATTGCCTTAAATTTGAGGGTGACGGAGAGGAAGATTACTTCCCCCTTTAAAATGCCATTTAAATCTTGGGGAGCAGAAGGAGATTAGGGGATAATCCTTGTGATATATTGTACTATTTAACTTTGCTGCTAAGATGCTATAGCCTCAGATTTTATCAGTTAGATACCAGCTCCAGCAGTTTTAGGTGCTATTAACCCTTTAAGTACAAACGTTTTACCATTGAGGTGCCTATTTCAAAATTTATTTGATCTAATATTTTTAGTTAGTCATGGCTAAAGAATGTTTCACTCAGATCCTTTTTTTTCTCCCTGAATAAAAATGCCTCTCACTGTGCTGTGCATATTTCCATAAAACTTGGTAAGCTAATTTATGGCTTAAAAAAGAAAATAAAGGTCTATATTTAATATATGAATACTTTTTACAGTGGAAATTGGTGGTGGACAGTATTAAATGACTCTAGTGTGGAAATATGCAGGTGGTCATTAGTAGCTGACTATGAGATTTACTCAGGATTTTGATATTAATTTTCCTTGCAAGCAGGACTATACATAAATCTAACTCTGTTCCCAAATTAATTTAAATTGATGATAACATATGAATAACTCCATGCATCTAAGGTTCATTGTCTTTTCACTCCTTTAGGGAATATATAGTTTGCCTCATTGTGAAATTGTATTTTGACCACTCTTTTACCTGACTAGTTTTTCTATTGCAAAAGAATTATTGCTTTTTTACTCATAGAGAGTGTATGGTACACACTACCAAAATCCTTCCGGAATAAAAGTGCTACAAAAAGGAATCACGTATCTGCCTGACTAGGTATATTAAGTAGAAATGAATACCTTACAGAAAAAGGAGTAAGTTTCTAAAAGCACATGCTTATGTTTTAATTTTTTTAATGATTGGCTTTTTCACTTCTGATGTTTCAAAAATATATTCATCTTTTAAAAGATGCAAGAATCACTCAGTGGAAAATATTTTGGAGGAAATTACTTCATCTTCATTTCACAGATTCATGATTGTACCTCTAAAATTCTAATTTTAATCATTTTGTAGTTTGGAGAAGGAAGGATGCTTCTCCTTTTAGCACAAAATTACTTTAAACTGACTTTCACTGGAGGAAAAACATGCCACTTAAAGTCACCCAACTGAAGGAAATGAAGTCCAAAAGCCCAAGAAATGTTTACTTAGTTTCTAACACCTACTATACTTTGAATCCTGTCGTGGGTCTCTTTTATGCATTGTTGATCTTTAGAAGTTAAAAAAATAAGAGGAAGAAGAAGAAGAAGAAGGAGAAGGAGAAGGAGAAGGAGAAGGAGAAGGAGAAGGAGAAGGAGAAGGAGAAGGAGAAGGAGAAGGAGAAGGAGAAGAAGAAGAAGAAGAAGAAGAAGAAGAAGAAGAAGAAGAAGAAG
>NW_023270415.1:59406393-59407386 GCF_011800145.1 Mirounga leonina | reverse complement strand
AGAAGAAGAAGAAGAAGAAGAAGAAGAAGAAGAAGAAGAAGAAGAAGAAGAAGAACAACAACAACAACAACAACAACAACAACAACAACAACAAGAACAAGAAAACCCCGCTCAATTCAGTAACTTCACGTGGAGGGAATTTCACTTAACAATGAGAGTGTTTGGAGATGTGAAGTAGTAAAAAGAATGTCATGCTTTAATTCAGAGTTTCTTATCTGTTACTAAACCCCCAAAGATCAGCAGGTATTAATCTTGCAGCATTTGAATAGCGTTCCCATTTTTATCTATTTTGTAGTACCCCCTTTAAGCACCCATTGAGCTTGCTAGCTTCTCCCTAGCTCAGAAAACCATAGCAACCCCAGTCCGCACTTCTCCAACTCAGGACAGAGTTCGAGTTGTTCTCCTCAACCCCTCTAGCCATCCAACGCAAGCGAAACGCTGACCACCTACTAGGTGTCCTAAGACTTCTTCCTGCCCTAGAAAAGGGACGGGGGAGGGGCCGCACGCGCACGCACACAATTCCGCGTCGTTTAATGGGGAGGGAGAAAGGAAAGTAACATCCGAAAAGGTAAAAGCACTTTTAGAGTTCTTTTGATTGCTCATGATAGCATCTCCGGGTGCTCTGGGACCATCGGCTTGGCCGCCACGCGCTGGCCCCCACCTGCCCCCCAGCACGCCCAAGGTAGGTCCTCGTCTTCATCACAGTATTCCTAAAGCTTTCGGTTTTTTCCTCCGTTTCCAGCCCGCACTTTCACATATGGGGGTGGGGAGGAGGAGGGGGGAGAGGCGGGGCGGGAAGGTAGCCGGGTCCCGGCACCGCGCAGCTCTCATTTGCGGCGCTCCGACTCGGGCGAAGTTCTCGCGCAGCCGGCACGCCGCGGCCGGGGCCGGTCCCGGCGGGCGGCGGCGGCGGCGGGTGCTCGGAGCCGGGCGGGGCGGCGGCGGCGGCGGCGGCGGCGGCGGCGCGGGGACGCGCGCTGTCTCTTTAAGGGA
>NW_023270415.1:59385263-59405993 GCF_011800145.1 Mirounga leonina | reverse complement strand
CCGGGCACATCCTTGCTCTATTTCCTTTCTCTCTCTCTCTCTTTTTTTTATAAAGGGGGGGAGGGAAGGGAAAGGGGGGGAGGCAGGAAAGACCTTTTTCTCCCCCCCCTCCCCCCCAATAATCCAAGATCAACTCTGCAAACAACAGAAGACGGTTCATGGCTCTGGCCGCCGCGCCACCATCTTTCGGGCTGCCGAGGGTGTTCTTGACGATTAATCAACAGGTAAGGAGGGGCCCGGGCGGGCCGCGGGGCCGGGGGCCGCGGGGGGTACGGGGGGCGCGGGCGCCCCTCGGCCGGGCCCGGGGCGCCGCGACGCGAGTGCTGCGCCCGCGCGTGTGTGCGCAAAATGTGGGCGATCGCGAGCGGGGAGCCCTGGGAATTAAAAGTGACTTTCTTTGAGGAAAAAAAAAAAAAAAAAAAAAAAAAAGCAGAGGGAGAGTGTGCAGAAAGCCAAGCGCAGGCTTCTCGGGTTTCACATGCATTTTCTTCCTTCCTTTTTGCGCGTGTGATTTCTTTCTTTCTTTCTTCTCTTCTGCTCTCTTTCCCCCCCTTCCTCTCCTCCTTTTGGTGGGTCTGAGGCAACCGAGCCTTAGAAACGAGCGACTTCAAACTGCAGTAGCCCCTGGAGTCAGGAGGGTCAAGTTCAGCCGCCAGGGAGGAGGAAAAACAAATCCCCATTTGCCAAAAAAAGAAGTTTCAGGCCGGTGCCCCCTCCCCCTCGCAGCCCCACTCCCCCTCGCTGTCTCTTTCTGGCTGATTTTAATTCTCTCCTACCGGGCGCAGCGGAGGAGCTGGAGGTGGTTGGACCCGAGGGGCCGCCGCCGCCGCCGCCGCTGCAAGTTTTCTGGGGCTCCTGACAAGCGGGGAGCAGACTAGGCACCAGCATGCAGAGTAGTAAGTCGGGCCAACTTGGGAGGGCCGGGAGGGTCTCAGAGAGGGGCCTTCGTGTGGTCCCCAAAGTGGGAAAACAGCGCAGGACTGGCGTTGGCTTTGAAGAGTTTGCAAAGCCAGGCTTCAAACTTTCTGCCTTAAAGGCCCAGCTGGGCTGGAGAAGGAGGGTGTCGCATCCCCTGATGCACCCGCCTCTGCGCGGCTCAGGGCAGCTTGGCCGAGGGGTCTGTGCCCTGTCCGTGCCATGTGGCAGGGCCTTGCAGCCCAGGCGCTTCCGTGGGGACTGAGGAAGGGGCAGACTTCCTCTGCGGTGCGGATGATGCGCCATGTGTCGCGGGTCAGCGGACACTGGACGGTGATTAAATGCCTGACAGCGGCGGGACGTCCAGGCGGACGGGCGCTTCGCCTTCTGTCTAGTTCCTGTTTGGGTTCCAGAGAAACGCATCTCTGCAAGGCCAAGGCAAACATCACTGTCCCTTCAAATAACTCCAGGCTTATAGGACCCCATGAATAATTTGAGGGTGAGGCGGAGGTGGGAGCTGTTTGAAGTGCAAAGCTGTTTTTGTGGCTGGGAAGGCTTTTTTGTTAGTACCTGTGTGAGATGGTGGTGTTTCCCCCCTCTCCCCAGGGAAGTCAGTAAGCGTTTTATGGCCTTAAGACTCTAAAGCAATTTAAGTTAGAAGGCGAGAAGGACTGGTGGGTTGCAGAGGGAATCTTGGACTGATTAAATTTGAGGTCTTGCTTTACTTCCTCATATCTTCTTAGGCCTCAGAATTGACACTATTGAAAGTTTTTGAGTAAGCGATGGATTTTAATGATGGATCAAAATTATGATAGAATATTCCTCCTTATCCTCTTTTGGAAAATCAGGGCTAGAGTCTTAAGTGAGGTAAGTGAAGTGAGAAGCGTAGGCGAGAAGTGAAATCGCAGAGAAGTTGGGCCGATTCATTGAACTTTTGTAGATTCATTGAACTTTTGTAAATGCACCAGGTGAACAGGGAAGGGTCTGAGAGGGAAAATCGGTACAAAGGGATCTCCAGATAGGGCTGGGGAGAGAACTATAAAGAAATGATAACTCTAGGCCTGGTTGTTGGCTGAAATTTGATTGTTCAAAGCAAAAATACTATAGGAACCTCTAACCACTCTTCAAAGTCGTCCAGCTCTTAAGTTAAAAACCTATGGATCTTGCTGGCATCATGTTACTTTCCTGCTGGTTTTAGGAAAAGTTGATCATTTAGAAAAGGCTGCCAGAGTTAAAAATGCGAGGGGCAGCAAAGGAAAGTAATGCGGCGGCCAGTTCTTGACGTGGACAAAATGAGAATGAAAGTTTCTGAGCTCACTGTTGTCAAGTTTCTTACATGTTGCTCATTTGCTTAGGACGCTTTCTCAGATATTCCACCGGTTAATGTAAAAAAGCAAACTCGCTCTAAAATGGTGTGGGCTTTTTTTTTTTCTTCCCCCAAGTCTGCTAGGGTTGTGAATAAATACAGGGTTTGTATGGGAAGATGAAGCGTTTCCTGTAAGTTGTGATGCTGACAGGACAGTCTGGAAATGATACCAACATTTTGAGGATTTTTTTTTTTACCTTTAAGTGAAAGTTTATTAATGACATGCTTAATCTTAACAAGTCAAACATATTGTTCTTAGAGCTTATCTCTCCTCAGATTTCATAACTTCCTTTTAAAGCTATACCCCTAGATGAAAACATCTCTAGATTCAGTTAAATAGACAGGGCCACGAGCGTGCTCAAGTTGGACGCTTATTTTTGAATATTAACAATGTGAAAATAAAACTCCTGACGGGGAGATAGAATTCTAATGCCACATTATGATTTGATTTCTCTAAATGTGAAGCATTCTGAGACTTCATTAATACTCAGTTGGCAAAGTAGTATTTGCCATGGGTGAGTTGATGTTTACGGCTTCCCAATATATCTATTATATGTTAGGATATATGTGTGTAGAATACTTTCCTACATGTAATAATCAAGTCTGACGCTCTCCTAGTAAATGGTGGAACATAGCAAGTTCCTTACAAAAAAAGTTTGTCACTCCTTTGAATTCTGGACGCTGTAGGGGAGTCTGCTGCTATTTAGATGTTGTCCTTTGTCTCTGAAAGGTAACATGAAAAGTAAGGAGAAAGGTGTCAGAGTAGTTGTGAGGTCTGAGGTTGGTTTTAGAGCTCAGCATTCTGATGATTAGTGTTTTAAATGATTTAATAAAATTTTTGCTTGAAAACAGGTTATAATCTCTAATAGTGTGTTAGTCATAAGTGAGTTGCACATGCCTCTTCCATATTTTCAGTATTATTTTTACTTTTCTTTTAAGTCACATACTACTCCTGAGTTTACTCTGATTTCCAGAGTATAGGACTCTGTAATACACAAAAGGGAATCTTCATTCATAAGGAAAACCTTCAAAACAGGGAAATGGATGCATCTCTGGAAAACTGCTTTTAAGATCTTAGTATTTCAGTGATGTTTCTATTACTGTTATTATTTGATGTGAGTGTGTGCGCGCGCGTGCGTGCGTGTGTGTGTGTATATGTGTGTGTACAGAGAGAGAAATAAAGATCACAATTTGCTGTTAATGATCTGCACATTCCTATTAAGATATGCTAAAAGGTGTTAAGTTTTAATAAACTCTTCTCTTACCTTCTTTGTGGAAGTAAATAAGCGTTACTGAAATTTTTAAAAGACTGGTAGAAAATTGTTTTTGAGCCAGAACTTTATTTTGACTTTGAAATGAGCACAGGTATCGATAACTGGCCTTCAAATGTTTTTTTATAATGCATATAATGTAGAAATTATTTTTTTACTTCACTACTTGGGTAGCAAACAATAATGTAGTAACACTATGCTATTGTGTGTAAAATAAAATAGACTTTAAGAAAGTTATGGGCAGGTGTTTATAATTAATTTAAAGGGAAAATTATTATTTTTGAAATAAGTGATGCACTTAAAATAAAATGACTGGTGCACATTAAAACATATTCTTATTGAGATAGTCTCTGGTGTGTAAAATGAAGCCATTCATTCAGCAGACTGACAACTTTCCACTTGGTATTTGCCTTTGCTTAATTTAGTTTCTGCAGGACAGCTAGTGGGGTAGTCTGCATCTGTTTTTGGCAGGCACAGAAAACTATAAACTGAGACAGTTCTGTCCCAAATATCGCAGCTCACACGTTACAATCAATTTGATAAAAACAGGAGAGTTTTATGGACTTGCTTTCTGTTGTTCATCCTTGCTCAAGCTGTCAGGTAACAGGTTTCTCTCTCTCCCCGTTTTGCTGGTTATAACTACTAGGACCATGGATAACTAGTTCTGAGTCCTGTTTACTCATTCATCCGCCTTATTTATTATTCATTGAAATTTGGGGGAAATTCAATGACAGCATATCTGGACGTCGTTTTACTTTATCTATGTGATAACTACAGCTTTTGATATCATCGTACAGAAGGTAATGAATTCTTTGTTACTATAATAGTTTTACAATTTATGGAATTGCAGGGTCCCCCATAGATAAAATATGAAGAAACTTACAGCCTTTGCCAGGTAGAAATCTCATCTAATTCTCTGAAGTTCCTGGTGATTGTCAGGTATATGGGAGACTACCGCACTTTGCAGTTATTTCCACTGAAAAAAGTTAAGCAGAGTTTTTTAAATGACCAAAATTATTTGTCCTCCTCAAGCTTTAACCAGTGGATTAAAGTAAATATGCGAAAATGCCAAGTGTTGTTTTATACTACTGTTCAGTAGCGAACAGAGCTGTAGAGGGAATAACCACTTTTAAAAATTTATCCCCAAGTGTGAGTGGGTCTTAGGCTGTTTGTTTATTTGTATAGGATATTGGATGAGTTATATATGACCTTTATAAATACTGTCCTTAATGTTGCTTTTATGGTCACCTCTAGGGTTTTCCTATCACTTTGTGGTTTTCAGGTCCCTGGGAACTGAATTCGTTGGTCTTTGGTTTGGTTCTCTGATGGATATAATAATGTAGAACTGGATTTAGTTTAGAAAGAGATCTTTGGGCTTAAGGAGACCTCTTTCACTGAATTTGGGGAAGGATCGATGGATGAAAATTTTGTGAATTGTTGTTAGTTTGAGAAGAAGGCTGACTTGTGGCTGAAGCTATAGTAGCTATTGTAGTAGAAATGTCGACTTTTTGTCATCCCCCCATCCCCCGCTTTTTTTTCCTCTAAGAGCACAAATCCAAGTAGCAAAAACAAAGATGAAATTATCTGTGCACTTCAAATTTGCAGCATCATTGGGAATCATTTTCTGATTCAAAGCTATAACTGAAATACAAATAACATCAGAATGCCCCCCCCAAAGACATTAAGGGTACGCTTTTTGTTCCTAAGCATGTTTCATTAAAAATAAGAAAGAAAACTTCTAATTTTTAAAATGTTTCTAGCTCTTTAAAAACCTGCAGTAAATACTTTACAAGTGGCTAGACACCTTCCCTGGTGGTTTAGTTTATACAAGCAGGAAACTTTCTCTCCTACTCTTTTTCTCTTTCTTGTTTTCTTTAAACCAACTGACGTAATGCCAAACTTTGCTTTAAAAGAACAGACAGAAGTAATTGGTAGCTTTTAACTTTTAATAATGTTCTGGATTGGTTTTAGTGGCCAAAATGCCATTTTTTTTTTTTTTAAAGTTCAAGTAAGAACGGGCTTGTGGCCTGAGGAAGAAAGGCTCTGTTGATGCAGTTATTTTTATTCTTGTTTTTCAATCTGTTATTAAAAATCTTTCCTGCTGAGCACTGCTGGATTTCTCCAATTGCTCTCTGTGATGGCTGGTGCATTTCAGGTTACCGTAACTTAAACAGTTTTTGGGTTTTGGGGAGAGTGGGTATTTGTGTTGCGTGATTTCTTTCTTAGTTGGAAAAAAACCATTGTTTTTGTTTCAATTGAGATGAATTAATTAAGATCATCAATGGCGACAGATCAATGAATGTGTTTATATAAAGAATGCTACACCTGTTAGCAAGAGCCTGAAATGTGGAAGTTTAATTGTGACATTAATCATTTTTATGTGCAGAGGAAGGAAAATAGATGAAACTTTACAAAAATATATTTTAAGATTGAAAGCGTTAATTTTAAGGGTTAGTTTGTTTCTACTGGTGGTTCTTTTATTCGCACAATTTTAGATGATAATTTTTTAACCCTATTTATCACGCAGTGTTTTTAGTTTCCTTTTTTTTTTTTTTTAAATCGTCATTTTTTCTTTTCCTGATCTTACACAGGCAAACAGAACTTTCTCCAGTTAAGAGACATCTTGGTGATGTTGATTGACATCAGGGCAACTTCAGAAGCTGGCAAGTAGGAAAATCTTTTCAGAGGGCAAAAAGATTTGTGCCAGGTTTTCCTTCCTTGGGGAAAGACACTCCACCCAGAAACGGGGCCCTCCGCCCCATTTGGTGGGCCAGGACTGAGTATCGACGTTGCTGGCGTGAATTGTTCGTAAGGTTTAAATCTTATGGTTACTTGTGTTGGACTTGGCTTTTAACCCCAAATTTGTTTTGAGAGTTTTTGTTTTTCTTTTCGTTACACAGAGTGTATTTTAAAAATAATACATCCTGAAATTAGGTATCACGGAGATACCTTAAAATTGTCTGTTAAGGCTTTTACAATTATAAAAGTATTCCGCATATTCAGGGAAGTTGACGTGTTCTCTGCATAGAAATTTGACAGTTTTGACTTACCTTATGTCTTTCTCAGTTTTTCTTGTGAGAGCTAAGACTTTAGTTCAAATCAGGGGCATTCTTTCTTTGCCAACTCTCCTTTACTTACGGATTTGTCAGGAAAAACTTTAGGAACTGAAGCTGTCAGTTGTTTGCATCAAGCATGGTGAGAGTATCTTAGAGTCCGTCTTACTTTATTTTTCACAGAGTTTTCAAACATAAATTTAACGTTATGGGGTTCTGTGTCATTGCGTTTTCATTTAATGAATGTCAGTTTATTACTTCAAAACTGAGGGAACAGTGATAAAGTTTAGCAAGAAGGAAAAAAAGGCAGAAGGTGGTGTTCCGAGCCCCAGTCCTTTAATATCAGCAGTGTGTGTGCTGTTCAGTCGTGGGGAGGGGTTGGGGAGGCTTTGTGGGAGATGATACCAAAAAAAAAAAAAAAAAAATCCATCAATTGCGCATATGATCCCCTCCCCTTAAGGTTTACTTAAACAATATGTTTCAGTTTTGCCTCAAACCATTCCTCACCACTCTGCTCCCAAGAATCTACCACTATCTTGGTTCCTGAGCCATTAAGGATGACACTTTCTGTTGTATAGTGAACTGCAGTATTGTTTGAACAAAGGTAACCTATTTTGATTTGTGTCATTTTTTGGTAGTTACTGATAGGATACCTCTGATTTGAGAAGAAAGCTAGCGGTGTAAATGCTTGCAATATCCATGATAGCTGTACTGTGTTTACTTTATTGCTGGTGTGTGTGCGTGCTGTATGGATGTAATGTACATGGACTGATAATAGGCAGATACACCTGATGGTGGATTCTACTCTGTGAAACCATGAACTCTGCCCTTTAAGCAGGAATCTTTTAAGGAGTTACATGACCTACTTTATGAAGTCTAGAGGTTTGAAATGGGCATGGAGTTTAAACCTAGTGAAGTCATCATCATCACAATACTTATATCTGCTCTGAATTTACTAAGCAATTTTAAAAATAACAAAAAAACTATAAATCAAAATGCCACATTTCACCATATTTTCAGAAATGCTTCTGAAGAAAAATTTTTTAAAGTCCCATTTGTTTCTGTTGAGAGGAGCAGTTAAGTGAGAGTGCTGTTTCTGAATATATCTGTTTATGGGGTAGCACTTTATAGTTTACTCTTCTATCCCAAAACGTTATGTAGAAATAATATGGAACATGTAAAGACTCCGTACTGTGACCCAGTGCGTTTTTCCCTAGGGTGATGGATTCTGTGCGTCACCCCAGTGTGATGCTATTTGCCAGGCTTGTAATACTGGTTTTGAGGGTTGCTGTATGTCCTGTTTCATCAAGCAACACAATACAACAACTTTGGTATCTAGGTAATTGACACAGTCAAAATAGGCTCTGGAAAATGTTCCAGATACTTCTAACTCAGAAGTTAACTTATATGTTCAATTTGTTTAACATTTGAATAAACAGTGACTCATTGTCAGCTCTTTAAGCCTTCTATAGTAGATAGTATTAGAAAGAAATATACAAGTGCCCATAGTTTATTTTCTGTTTCTTTTTTCCTTTATTTCAAGGGAGCATGGTTCTCCTATTTGCATTTATAATTGCTTTATCTGTTAATCACTTTGTCTTCATGATAGTGAGTAGTACAGTATTATGAAGAATAATAAACATATTCATAGTATCTAATGTGTATGTCCTAAGCTTTAAAAAACATTAATAATGTATTATTTGAATATTATTAGAATTATTAGAATAACCTAGAATGAACCCAGTATAGGATGATAGATACACCACAACTGCTCTTTAGACATTAAATATATTTTAGCTGTAGGAAAAAAAAGATAAAAAAGATTTCAAAACCTCAGAGCTTTTTTACTTGTAGAATCTGGAGAGAATTTATGAAACTTACTAATCAGCAAATACTTTTAATATAACATGTGCTTCTTGATTAGATTCTACAATATGGCTTTCAGCGGATTCTTGTGGATCAGTATTGCAGTTTTTCCGTATAGAAATATATATTATGTCTGAGATCAGAGACATCTCTAAATAGTGTAAGTATATAGGGCAGGAGTTAGTCTTTGTGGAGTCTGTTTTCTCTATTACGTGATACACTTCATGTACAAAGGGATCAAGCATTACTAATCTAGTTTTAGCTTTATTTTCTCTAAGCTATGCACAAGTGCAGCATATGAACTTGTGACTTCATATTAACTTAGTGCGTACATGTGCGTACACATATCTATATTCTCACTCGTATAGAATGTTTCTCATTACAGGCACTGAAAGGAATTTTAACATATTACATATTTTTTTAAATGACTTTAACCTTCGTAATATTCATTTTAATTACTTGATGTATCCCAGCACCTATTTGAGGGTTAATTTAACTATAATTTTGGTTCTGAAATGAGACCAAGATTGGCAAAACAAATTAAAAACTAACTTCTCCTTGTGACTTCTCTGTGATGTCATTATCCAGACCTCATCTTTAGCTCTGAAAGATGTAGAAATAAGTACATCAGCCTGTTATTCTCTCAATACTCTTAAGTAGTTCTGAACATATAAAAAAGTTCCTGAAAGAGATTTTGGTTTTTATTTCAGCTTTACTTTATGATGCCATTAAATATTTTTGAAAGAGAATCTCACTCACTGTGATTTTTAAAAATACCATTCAACTGGGGAAGTTAAGACTGATCATGTATATATTAATTTTAATCAAGGCCCATGTTACTAATTTTTCTCGCGACATGTTAGCCCAATTGTTGAGTGATTAATAATTCTTTTATCAACTGTTCCTGGATATACCTTTGAGATCTTTTAAAATCGGGTGTTTACTGTATCTGGCAGCTGCATTTTTATGTTAATAAATCAATTTGATTATGAATTGAAGAAACACAAGTGATTATATTTAATACCGTCTTTAGCCTATTACTGGAAGTATTATTGCAAAATTTTCACCTCAGTTCTTCAAACTCAGGTATGTTTTGGAAAATAACTTAGGTACAAGTGGCCAGTGGAAGCAATTACATCCAAGCAAGGAGTAATATGACACATTATTTTCTGTAACTTATTAGCAAATTCTAAGAATTGCATTCAGGACAAATTTGCATTACATTCATTGCATGAAAGATGTGGTAAATTACTATAAGAAACTAACTCACTGTCATCTAAACCTCAGTGACTGTGAACTCTTTATTTAACTCTCTATCCCTTTACCGTTTATTCTACTTTCAAATGTTCCGTTCTTAAGACAATTTCTGTTGTTGAAAGAGTGTCCTAATTATTTACATTTTGCTTTTTCTTTGTCTCCTGATAAACTTTAACTAAGAAAACTGTCACTTATAAGATTTTAGGCTGATAGTAAAAATCATAATGTACACATTTTATGTATAAATATGTGTACATGATCTTGCATGTTCAGTTTGTCAGACATTTAACTCTTCAGTGTCACACATATTTGTGTGTATTTGTGTACATACCTATCATGTATTTTTACTCCCAGAAGTGTTCAATACATCATTGTTAATTTTTAATTATGTATATATATGCTCTTCTTACTCCCCGAGTAATTCAATGTATCATTGACAATAATAAACACTTAAAAATGAGACCAATAATGAATAGAAATGGAAAATAGGGGGATAGATGTAAGTGTAAGCAGGTTTTCCTCCTCTTTGTTTGTGTCATGTTCAGTTGCTATTTAGAAGGATGTGTGTGTGTGTGTGTGTGTATGAACAGAAGGGGGATATGGATACTGTACAATCCATTATAACGTAAGGAACTATTGAAATATATGGCTTTATTTATTTATATATTTTGACACAGGACACTTTGACCTCTTTGCCTGTGGGACTTGGGAATTTTAGATAAAGCCCATTGGGGTCACACTCATCAGTTCCAGCTTTGCGTGACAAAAAGCATTCTCTAGCTTCTGGTTGCTAACTACTGTGCTGTTTTCCTTCAGGACTGGAAGTCCTGTAAGTTAATTTGGCATTTGAAAGCACTACTAGAATTTTTCCTTTTTGAAAATCCTCTGGATGGTTTTCAGAGGAGTAAGCAGAGATCACGGACAGCGTGATGTCGTTCCTTTCAGGATGCTGAAGAAAATTATGCTGAGAGCAAGCATGCTTCCTCTGGATTATTCGGCTATGCTGTATTACCATTTTTTCCCTCCTCTTTGGGATCTAATATTGCAGTTTAAGGAGGAATAAAGATTTCTCCTTATAGTGGAAAAATGTGCTAGCTGTAGGGTTTTTACCTACATTTCTTCATAGTATGTACATTTGTGGGGGGAGAGCAGCATAAGAAGAGGAAGAAACTTGTATACCACAAAATAATAATACGCTTTTGTTGTTTGCTCTTGAACAGGCCTTTGCCATTCCATTTCCATGAGGAAATGCATTGAATGAAATTAAATAAAGTTGTGGTATAATTTTGAAACAATTGTAAGCACCAACTGTGACATATTTCTGCCAGAAAGATTAAGACAATGTTAGTTACTCAGTGCTTTCACCAAACTCTGTATTCCAAGTTTATAAATATGAATTTGGCCATTTGATCACAGATGATGTTTGATATGAATGTATCTTAATTCAGGGAAGAGAGGACTTAAATTATTCTCACCATCAGTATGCTTTAGATTTGTAAGAAATACAATGCCAAATATCATGTTGTCAGTCCTTTGAGATTTTTTAGTAAAGAGTTTTACTTGTTTATAGTAGCTTATATTCAATGATATCAAGCACAGGCTGCTTAACATATTTGTGACTTGAGCTCTACTAGTGAAGTTCAATAAATCATTGTATTTCCACCAAGATTTAGGGAGTAATGTACTAGAATAGTAGCCATCTACTAATGATGGTTCTGAGGTTTGCAATTTGTAACTGATTTTTAGGAGCTATGGCATAAATATAATAATAGGTAGAAATACTTAGAGTGATCACCTTTTATAAAAGTTAGTTCTGTCTTTCATGTCTAGGAAAATATAGCAGTGGATGTTTGCTTTTTGTATGTTTTGTCTCCAAGCAGAGGAAACTGACAGTTTTATGTTTTAAGTGCCGAAAGTTGTTCTTGGCTAAGCAGTCCCTGAGTTAATCACTGGGATGTTAACTTGAATTTTTGTCTTTGAAAAATTTTCAAATTTTAAAGCGAAATATGTTTCCATTATTTCCAAATTGACATCCTGCGCCCTGGATTGGTTTTTAGAGACATGTTTTTCAAATTCTCTTGGATTGCTTGAAGTCCATTGATTTTGAAATATTTAGTTTTGTTTTTTTAAGCCTTTCCGAAAGGAGAGGGAAAACTTCATCTTTTTAAGATTTTCTTATAGAACCCTCGTTATTTACCATTAAATGCAAATTAATTTTGCATTTATTTTGTATACTTTTTCCTTTTGTGTTCTTTTCAGAAACCCATTTTGATGCATCAGAAATTGAGAGAACAGTAATTTCAGCTCTCCAGCCACACCTTTCTGTGATAAGATATTGTGGTCATTGCTAAGGAGTCACTACAGAGAAATCCTGTCTTATGTCATTTGCACACTTTCATTTTTACTTCAAAGAAGAGTGGTATTTGAAAATCATATATTTATTCTAATTGCGAATATTGTGACTGGTGTAAAATAACATGACATTTAGTTTTTTTTCTCATTTGCTTCTTAGGCAATTTGTGTCTAAAAATTTGTTTGAAGGAGAAAGAAAAAGTATTTTAACCAGCTTTGAAATTAATTTAAGACAGTCTTGTGGAATTCTCCACAATGAATACGAAAATATAAAATACTGTCAGCGTACAGGGTTAAAATTTACTTTATATGTACAGTGGCTGCTTTAACCTGACATATTTTAATGTAAAGGATGTTTTAGTACAAAGATGATTTTCTCTGGTTTTGCCCGCATTTTATTTTATTTTATTTTTTGCAAGCTGTTTGCTTAAAATGATTGGCATCCTTAAATTATGGTTATGTGTAAAACAAATAAGGCTGCTACTATAAAGAAGCAACAGCTCTGCACATTCGTCTTAAAGACTATTTTAAAATTTTTTTGTTTGCAACGAATGCATCAGGCCCCAAAGAACTAGATGGTATCCCTAACACATCACCCACACTATTCTCTCGAAGTGGAATTGACTCTGAGAGAGCGCATTAGTTCCACTCCTAGTGGAGTGTTTTTCATAGTATTTTGGTGTCTCTGCTGGTAGAAATGTAGACATTTCAACCAACCACCTCCTTCTTTGGTTCCTCTGATATCAGGTGAACATTTTGCCAAAACTTTTGGTCCAGTTCAGTGTAATCAAAAGCATGTTGTGGAATTGGGCTAATGGGATGATTTCAAGTCATGTCTGATGTGTTATTCTGAAAAAATAATTTTAAAAAATTTACCTATTTGGAATAGAATGGAAGAGCTTGGACGGTGTTTTTAGATTTAATTCCAAGACCCTGGGTGCTGGTAAAGAATTAAACAATTCTATAGATCATTTCTCCAGAAAGTGCGGTTTATTTGGGTAACCTTTGTAGAAATAATCGGTTTCTACAAAACATGATCATATAAAAATATGCGCAGATTTTCTGAGCCCAGTAATATATGCATTTTATTTCTTTAGGTTCCGTCAGTAAAACCATGTACAAAAGAAAATGAGCAGAAGAATACATTTAATCACCTGTCTGAGGTCAGATGTTGAGTGAACTGTGTGGCCTGCAAGAGAATTCTCTTAGCTCTTTGCTTGTGTTCTAAAACCTGGCCCCCATCTCCTTTGCTCATGGGCACATTTCATCATGTGTGCGAGAGGGTCTAGCGTTCTGCTTCCCACGGACGCGTGGAAATGTGGATTTAGGCTTGAGAGCCTTTGAACAGTTTTTTGCTGAGGAAAAGTGGAAGCTGGCTAATGAGACACGTCTTACTGACTGAACGTCCCTCGCATGGTCCCTCTAAAATCTACAACTCAAGTTTAAATTTTGGTTCTTCATTGTTCTTTTGTTCAGGTATTATTCAGAGTGATCATAGGATCATGTTTTCTTTTGAGGGATAGAAGCTGAGGACATAAGCTACTATCGATTCTAGCAGAAGTATCTTATTTTACAAAGGAGAGCACTAAGGATGAAGTTAAGTGAAATTTCCCATGATCGCACAGCTACTGAGAAAAAGAACTGAGCTTAGAACCCATGTCTGGTCGCTATCCATTTCTGCATAGAACACTAGACAGGTGTGAGGTTTGTGGAGGAAGTCTGCCTAATACATGAAATTCACTACTCTTCATTTTTCCTTTTGTGGATGGATTTGAGAATAGAATTAGAATAGCATTTATTCATATGCAGTGGGGAATTGATCATGTAATAAATCAGTTGGTACCTTCACGCTATTTCTCTCTCAATACCTTATGACAATAGGGGAATCAAATGTGTAATCCAGAAGTCATCCTGAAAGTTAAAAAGTTACTGCGGAAAATTTAGGCTTAATGCTCTTTCAAACCCCTGAACAATACAAGCCTCTTTAGATTCGTGTGTATAAAATTCAGTTGGTAAAGAATTGGTTATAAAATGTTCGTTAATAAGGAGTTAGTTTGTATTATTCTTCTCCCTGTAGTTTAGTAGTTTAAAATACCTCCCAACATTTATCTGTTTTGAGGCCAACTTTAAAAATAAAAACAGTCCGTTTGAATTAAGGATTTTTTATCTTCCAAGAAACTGGACTTTTCTTTATTCATAACAGCCATAAGCCCCTTGGCAGGTTGAAAACTATAGACAGCATCTGTGAGCTTAGGCCTGAAATGTGCAATTAGTTATTAAAACATGGTTGAGAAACCATACATGGCATTTTAATAAACTCCTCAGCATTTAGAAAAAAAATTAACAAAAGAATAATAAGGAACTTCATTTATTTTAAATGCTGTTGTTATTCTGTCTTTTGAATGATACATTTCAGCTTAAATGTAGTAAAAATGATATATTTTAAAATATAAATGTAATGCCTTTATTTGTCTTTCAGAATTTCTTTAAAGTTACATTTTTAGGGCGCCTGGGTGGCTCAGTTGGTTAAGCAACTGCCTTCGGCTCAGGTCATGATCCTGGAGTCCCTGGATCGAGTCCCACATTGGGCTCCCTGCTTGGCAGGGAGTCTGCTTCTCCCTCTGACCCTCCCCCTCTCATGCTCTCTCTCTCTCTCTCTCTCTCTCTCATTCTCTCAAATAAATAAATAAAATCTTAAAAAAAAAAGTTACATTTTTATCCATGACCCCGCTGTGTAATATGAATACAATTAACAGTTCTTTATTGGTTAAAGTCAAGCTAATTTTAATCATTTACTCTGTCGCATTGGGAAAAGCAGGAAAAATTCTCTGTCGTCTTAGACATCTGAGGTGTATTTTACTTAAGTGTCTTGTTTCTTCTTATCGTTCACTTCTAATAATTATATAATCTAAAGGTTGGTGCAACTCCCCTCATCAGTGAGATTTATGATGCTTCCTCAACCTCCAATGGCACTCTTATTTCCATTTCTGTTAAAGAATTTTGGTGAGTGCGCGCAGAAAACTGTTGGACCCAAGACATCCCCCAGACTGTTTTAGAAGACAGTTCTAGGAGGGTCTTTGGCAAGGAGCAGGAGGTGTGTCAGACCCCCAGATTTGGTCCAGGGTCTGCCCTTGAATCCATTTCATGTTGAGTTGCCAGCTGAAGATACCTGTTGGACTGCCTTTTATTTGTCTGGGTTTGTGTCTTAGCCGGAGGGCAGTCTTGTCTTGTCTTTTTTTTTTTTTTTAATTTGGTTGTTTTGTTTCACTGGTGTTTCTTTCAGGTGACAACCCTTTATAAATGGCTGCTTTAAAATAAGAAAGTTTGCCTGTGGAGAAATGATCACATTCAGTCAGAAATAATTACATGGGAGAATAATGAAATAATCTTTAATATTGAAAAGCATTTCTTCTAAAATGGGTTGAGGAATCATCTTAATGAGTATGGTGACCATCTTACACAAAATCTCCTTCTTGGTATAGTGAGCGTACTGTACAGAGAAAGGCTGAAAACTTCCATTACTATTACCTAACTATCTAGGATTTTGCCCTCCTCTTCCTCTTGCAGTTGATGATGTAGTTGATTTTTTTATGTAGTTGATTTTTTTTTAAACCCTACTACTGTTAATTAGAGTTTAACACCTGATGTTTACTTGATGAAACCATAGGAAATGCTATCGATGCTTACGTTGCCCTCGTTTTTCTTAATGTTATTTTGGGATTTATTTTTCTACTGGTCCTCTCCCTGTATTCCAAGTATCTCTTTTTCTCCATTGACTTTAGGAGATTGGAACCTTACCATGTACGCTTGGCATTGCAGATCAAAATAAATTTTAAGTGGCTCTTACTTCTGGGCTTTGTTTTTCAGAAAGTACTTTCTTGTTGGCTTTTAAAACAGGTCACATCCAGATAAGGTTTAAATAAGATGAGTTTTTATTTTTTTTTTCCTTTCCACTTACTAAGGGATTTGCTTTCCTGATAAATCAGTATACATTTAATTTTTTTTTTTACCCCTTCAGAATCACAACTTTGCTAATATATTCATCCACATTTAGTAAACCCCTTCTCAAACATTCCTTGAACTGTTTTATACTTGTTCTCACGGCTCATATTCGTAAACAAAGACTATCCTGGATGTTTTATAGAAGGTAGCTACATGGCATTTATTTTCTGCTCATGTGGATTCTAATCCAATTACAGTTGTTCATGGAGCCTTCTTAGAATCTAGGAAAAGCCCAGTTGCAATTCTGTAGCTAATACATGGCTACTGGAGCTGAGAGATAGGTTATGGTTTAAGCACTAGACTGATTTTAGGTAACAGTCCACAAATAATTAATATAGCTCCCTTGAAAGCTTAGAAAAATACAAGGTAAAACAAAACAAAAGGCTACTTTTTATTTATTTCCAGATGGATTCCATCTTGTACTTGGCATGGCACAAAGTCAAAACGTTGCACTTTGAGATTTATTAATTAGAATGTTTCTAAGCCAGATATGGAATCTGTTCTCTTTTTTCAGATAAAAGATAAACCTAGTCAGCTGTAAAAATAACTTTAGAGTGGGAAAAACGTTGAAATCTTGAATCTGGGTTTTCTTTTCATGTATACCTCCATTTCTCAACAAAGTGAAATCTACCAGGTTCCTCCTTTTGTTGACATCGCTGTATTGAGGACACCAGTGGCCTCATGGCAGCCAAGCCCAGTGGTCTTTCTCTCTGCATCTCTTCAATGGATTGGATGCTGCCAACCATTCTGTTGAGTATCTCCCCTGGCCTGGTTTCCCAGAGCAGTGCATCCCTACCACACTTGTTTTTGTCTGTCCTTGACTTTTCCTCTTCATCTCTGCACTTTTCCTTGGTAGTACGTGTTTTCACCTTTTGATCTGAATGAAGTAACTCCAGAGTCTTCACCTCCAGACCTCACCTGGCTTCTGAGTTCTAGTATCAGTAGTCTTCAAACACCATAGGTACTTGTTTTTAAATCTGTTTATCATTGTTAGCCTGGCATTCAGGACTCTAAGCTTTGTTTCCAGTTTACCAGTTCTATCTGTACTATACCATGTGTCCTATCCTCAAAGTAGTACTAAGTCCTGGAACATTCCCAAACCAGCCTTCGTTCATGTTCTTCCCTCTCTGAGATGCTTTTCATCCATCCTTAACTGTAGGAACTCTACCTCTTCCTCAGATGTTGACTTTTGTTTTTCTTCCTGAAGTCTTCAGATCTACAGTCATTTAGATTTAAAACATCTCTGCCCTGTGCTTCCATTTATTGGTGGCTTTGGTATATAGCCCATACCAGAATCTACTTGGCATTGCAAGTCTGGGGAGAGTGAGAGGATACCCAATTTATTTCTGTCCCCTTTAGAATTCCTTAGATGCAGTAGTTTCTCAAAAGTGTTACGTTAAATTGGCACATGGGGGAAGGACACTTTGGCCATCAGAGCATGAGACCTTTAGGTATTGACCAAATTGTGAAATTGGGTTAAGTTTCCTAGAGATAAAGGGTTATCTGATGTTGCATCTTGAAGTTTGTCCTGACGTATCGTCCCTAAAGTATAATACCGCTGGTTACAACTTAATTTGCCGTGTTTTGCAGGGTACTTTCAAATTCTTTTATTGATTAACATCACTGAACCAAGTGTGACAGTGTTGGTAAAGCTGAGGTAAAGGGAGGCCCAAACACATTTGTGAATTATAGGAAATTGAAAACCCATATTACCTTGTGCTACAACAAAATAGTCAAAGAGGCAAAGTGATAAGATGATGTGCCCTGAATACATGAAGGTTAACAATGTTAGGTTCCAAGGTTACGAGCCAGAAATGGGTAGTTTTAACTTTCTCATGTTGAATGTTTGTCAGCTCAAATACTGTGTCCCATTGTTTGAGGACATTGGCTTATGTATTGGCTTCATGGTGAAAGTTACCTGTGAGAGGTCCAGTGCTTGGATGTTAAGGGAGCAAGGAAGATTAAGACCTTGGGAAATCTAACACAGACATTGGTGAATAGGATTTGTCAGGAGCTGAGCAGAAGCATAAGTAATGCTGCTTCAGGATGCCCACGTTTATGGCAGTGAAGGATATTCAACCTCTCCTTGCTCTTTTCAATTTCCAGGTCTCCTTGAGGGACGGCCAATGAAGTGATAATTGAATAAGAGCTACTGAGACATTTCTCATGTTGAAACAAGAATGCCTGAGCCTTCTTTGATTGTTTGATTTTTTACTAATTACTTTTAATTTCATTTTAAAAGCCAAGGAACAATTTTGAAGTTTTTTTGTTTTGGATTTTTTTTTTTTAAAGACCATATCCTTGGCCTTCTCTTTGTAGTTTTTTTTTTTTTTTTTTTAACTACAAATCTTTCTTTTATCTAAGAATTGGGAAGTCCCTTTGATTTAATATATGAATGTGTTAAGTATTTAAATATTATCTTAAACAGCTCTGGAAAGTTACGGAGGCTTGCTATTACTGTGCATTCCCCAATCTGTATGGGCATGGAACCATGAAGGAGAAATCAAGGAAAGGATCTATTTAACGAATTTCTTTACTTCTAGGACAGCTCATTACTTGGAGGACTCTCATTTATCTATTTCTTCCTTAATAACAAAAACATTCCAAAGCTTCCTAGAAACCTTAGCTAATTGCATTTTTCAGACATACTTTTCTGATGTCACCTTATGTCTATCAGCAACTTAAAAAATCCTTTGAAGGGGATTGTTGGGGATTTTTAAGAGTAATAGCTGCCTGAAATTTACCAACTGTTTTAAGTGATAGTAGAAAGAGTTCCATGGAAGAGTACATTCTAGTTAATAAGTAGGAATTTTTAAATGCTCTGTATTTTTCCACAACTGAAGGGGCGCCTACTTTTGGTTGAAAGTGAGTAGGCGAAATGTAGTCCTCTTCTTATAGTCTTGGTGGCTTAGAAATCTCTTTATTGTAGTTTCATAATCCCTGACATGACTATCTAGCTCTCATGTCTGCTAATGCAGAAATTGAGGAAGGAAATGCATGTTTTGGCTCCATTAAAATGTTCCTTATCAGACTGTATGTAGGAGGAGTGGTCACCCAAGATGCCTCTATTTGCCAGCTGGACGGTGTGTGTGCTCCCTCGAGCTTCCTGTCTGCTAAAGCCGTGTGGTGCCCTGTAATGATGGGAAGGAGCACGTTATTAAATGTGTCGGTCGGGTGGTGGTAGTGTTTTCACTTGTGAAAATCAGGGAGCAGAGGGTATGCAAACTTTGCCCAAATGCTGGATACAGTTTGCATAGAAATGAGCTACGTGTGGCAGCAACTGATTTGGTGGATGCCTAGCTAGTGCTGATCACTAAGGAGAAGTGGGAGCAACCACAGGCCTTAGGTGAGCTAGGTTTACAGGGCAAAGGGTCCTTCCCCGGAGGGGCCCCCTTCACATGATGGTGTAATGGGTCACATTTGTGGAGCACTCTGCTAAGTGTATTGTCCCCACCTGAGAGAGGACCTGCTGTCATCCAGGTTTCTCAGGGCAGTCGCCTAGGCTGGGACAGGTAGCAAGAGCAGAACCAGGATTTGAACCCGGGCAGTGTGGCTGGAGAGCTGAGGCTTGGTAAGCACTTCTGCTGCACTTCCCATTTGCTGTGAGCAGGGTTTTCAGTTGCTGTGAGTCCAGGGGTTTCAAAGACTAGGTGACTTTCAGACTCATGCTGTTTCAGTCTGTTTTCTTCTCAAACCCTAATCTACCTTTGTTCATTTTCAGAGCTATAAAACCATCGTCTTTATATGTGACATTTTAAAATCCGGTTTTAGTAATAACTCACGTTCAACTTGTGTTCTTTCCATAGCTGCAATCTTGGGTTAAAAAAAAAAAAATCTGTTATTAGTCTGACTGTGTCTTCTTGGCTCCATTACAGCAAAAAGGCTGTGATCAGCAAAGTCTTGTAGGGGGACGTTGTTGAATGACATGGGGATGTGGTACCGTCCCGTTAATCCTCAGGGCTTTGTGTTTCTTAAATTATTTGCGCTTCTGGACAACGGCCCCAGCTCCAAATGGGGTCTCAGCGTGGCATTCTGACTTGGCTTCTGTGTGTTACAAAAACGTTAAAAGGCAAGGTTGGTTTGGGTTAGTCACACAAACCAATCCCTTATCTATTAGCGTCTTTGTCTCTGTTGGATTAATTAAAAAGGTGACTTACGTTTCATGAATGAGCTTTAAAGATCTAGCGTGTTTGGGTGGTTAGTATGGTCACACAAGAAAAAGAAAGCCAAGAGTAAACCTGCTTTTTTCCCCCCTTCTGTTTTAAGGAGAAATCAAAAAAATCAGAGCCACAGAACAGTAACAGCAGTAGGATTCCATTTCCTTTTAACTGCTTCTCAAGAAGCTCCGGTCAGAGCGAGGTGGCCGAGTCTCGGAAGGCGGCTGCGAGGCGGCGGCGACGGGAGCTTTGTGTGTGTCGGCGGCGTTCGCGGCGCCTCGCACGAGCCCCCGGCCTGCTGCAGCCACCACGCGTGCTCGGCGCGGGGCTGTGGGCGTGTTGTCGCAGGCCGCCCCGCGGGAGCGGGCTGCGCGCTCGGCCTGCGCGTCCCTGCGCGTGGCTGGTGCGCGCCCGGCCGCCGGCGCTCTCGCCGCCCCAGCCTCCCCCGCCCCCCGCCGCGCCCCGCGCCCCGCCGGCCCCCGCCGGCCCCC
>NW_023270415.1:59244597-59384863 GCF_011800145.1 Mirounga leonina | reverse complement strand
GGCTCTGACGTTCTGTTCTCACTGCCTCTCCTCCCGCGTAGCGCACCCGCGATGGGTTGCTCGGCACTTCCTCCTCCTTAAACCGGACTGTTCACCTGCGACCGGTTGAGATAACTTGAGATAACTGAAGTTCTGGTTTTGCATTCGTTGCACACTGTGGTATTTATTACTAGCTTGTCGGTCTGGCACGTGCTTTCTCATACACCGTTTTCAAGGAGCTGCTTCAACCAGGTATCTCTGATGTTTTGGAGTGTATTTACTTAAGCAGACATTCTGAGTACATGGAAGGATTGTGTCTCCTGCATTCTCAGGAAGCTAGGAGTAAAAGAAACATCAGAAAGTCATATGCACTAAGTCACGGTGTAGGTTATAATTTAATTTAGTAGTGTTTTATAAGCACACGAAGCCTCTCTGCAGTGGCTGAGGCTTCTCTCATAGTTTTTGGTGTTCTGGTGATGAGGACTTTATAGTTTTCTTAAGGAACACATTTTGAAACAGTTCTGTACATGGATCCCTATTAAGTTTTATCCCTCTCTACATTATCGAGTTTATTTTTAAAATTGATTCTTTTTAAGGCCATGCTTTTTACACCCCCTCTATTTATGTCCTTTTCTGGAAAGGAAATAATACGGAAACCCGTATTATTAAGGCCATATCATGAAATACCAGTAATTTTAGTAGAGCTGTTCTTCAGTTGTTACCACAAGAAAGTTTTAGCGAAAGGACTGAACTTTATTGGTTCATATAATGTATATCCAGTTGCTTCCTTTTTGCCTCCAAGATTCTAGGATGACTGATGTAAAGAACGTAGGCGATATATAGCTGGATCTAAGGTGGGGGGCATCTTGTAGGGGACAGGGTTTTTATATTGATGCCTCAGTTGATTTTAAATTTACCCCCCAAAACGGAAATTTAGCTCCTTTTTAACTTGTAACACATTAACTTTTAGTACTGCTTTCCCTAGGGAGCGTTGTTTGCTAAGTTGATATCATAAGTTATTTCATAAGACAGAATAAAACTGGAGCTGTTTTGTTGAAGACAAATTGACCCTTAAATATAAGAAATGATTTAATAAAGAAGGTCATTTTAAGGTAGCATGTTGAAAAGAAAATGATAATCTTATGATTAAAAACATCAGTAATACTAAGCCAATTATTAGTAAGTACTGCTCTGTCCTCAAATTTTTAACTACGTAATTACGCTATGGAAACAAAGGTACTGAAGTCACAGCATCAGGAGCTTAGTTATAACATACAAATAATAAAGACTGAGTCCACCATATGTTTTTCTTTTTGTTGGAGCATCCATTCCTAGAGTTTGGAAGGTACTTACTTTAGTAGTTAGAAATGTGCATCACAATATTTTTTAAACTTTTTGGCTTTTTTTTTTTTTTTTTTTTTTTGCATATTTCTCTTATTTGAGCACTTTGGCCTCATTCCAGGCTTATTTGTTCTCCGGATATGTACGGTACAGATTAAAATATAGAAGTTTCAGCCATCCTATGCCTTCTGGGACTTATGATTGTCTGGAATAGGCTTATGTCCAGCTGTATTGAGAAGCTCACTAGGTTGCAGCTATGTTTTCCTATCTGTGGTGTGGCTTAGTTGGAATAAAATCAGAATTAGAGTAAGTGTCTAACTTCCCTGGTTTACAGTTTTCCCATCTACAGGCTGTGAGCAGTACTACCTGGGAACAGATTGTGGGGGGTTAAATCAATTAAATAATATATGTAAAACAGGTTTGGTGATTGCCAAAGGGCTGTGTGAATATTAATATTATAATAATTATAATTGTTCTGTTTCTAACCTTTTAAATTTTCATATATCATTAACTTTGGGGAGTGTCTATTAAACTTTTCAAATGGGTGTTTCTAAGGTTTTATTTTATCTTTTGATTTAAAACTTATATTTAGGATATGTGCAGAGTAGAATTCTGGCTGTCAGCTGTTGTAGGGAAGAGTGGCACCAATTGTTCCAGAAGACTGGTTGGCATCGTTTGCTTGGAGGAATATATATATATGTATATGTGTATATATATATATGTATATACACACACACACACACACACACACACACACCTTAATTCAAACATTCTTCCGTTGGATTTCTGCCGTAAGAGCTTTGGTGTGGAAGTCCATTCTGAATTGTAAAAGTTCTTAAAAGAAATGGTTTTGAGGTTTTTTTTTTCATTGTCCATCGGTGCCTTATTTTATGGGTCACGAGTGACCTAGGCCATCATTTTTATTTTAAAATGTATGTGCATTGGTACTTAATTTTAATACATGGCTTTTTAAATACATGACTTTTTGAAAGGCAGAGATTTCCTCTCAGAGCTCGCCTTTTTGTATTCATTTCATGAAATTTCTTCCTCTTCTTTAAAATGAGTGAGTCTTAACCAAATTCTCCTTCAGAGTTCATCGCTGTCTTCTTTGTCAGTAGGTTGTGGTAAGTCCATCAGGATACATCAGGCATCCTTCCTCAAGAGTGGTCTCTCACAGATAATATTTTGTGATTCTCTGTGGATATTTTAGAATTTATCTTTGTTTTCGTGTATGGGATATGTGCCACATGATTATAAACACTTGGTGAATAAAAATGATTTGTTACTACTGAGGTCACCCAGTTTTCTGCAGGAGAATAATAAATAGTCACATGATTTCACAGCCACGGTACATTGTGCGCCACGGTGCAGTGATTCTGAGGCATCTTTTGCAACCGTGTGTCCTAAGTTTTCGAGCGAAGAGTGTGTGCGCATGCGCGCGCGTGGGTCTCTGTTCTCTTCTTTGTTCCTTTTCAAGAAGTAAGCATGTTCTTCACATCCAAAATAAAAATTCTATTTATTTACAAAACATGTCTATTAAAGAAATAACAGTAGGATTAAAATTAAAGGTTGTTTTTTTTTTTTTTTTTTTGAGATTAGAAGCTCCGAATATTTTCTCAACAGGGATACGTGAAATGTCATTCACTTTTTTTCTAGGGGAAATTATATTGAACCATTGGGATTGCTTTTTATTTGATAGCAAAGAAGTCCCTACTGAGAGCACTGATCCTACATTTTTGTTGGCAAGTATGATATCAAATTATACTTGGAATAAATAATTCATAAGTCCCATATTAGGGGCTTGCAAGGTGTGTTGATGAAATAACTAGAATTTCTCTATGTAAGTTTTCAAATAATGAAGGAAGTTCTAGGAATTATTTAAGAATTTCCAAAGTGAGATTGTCAGGGGGTTTGAGTGATACCAATTCTCTGAAACTTCTTTATCATTTCGACAGTTCCCTATTTATTTGTATTCTCCAGTGAGTCATGGGCTCATATTTGTATTATATTTATAATTATCATATACGTGTGTAGTATTTGGTAATAAGTACATGCATACTTTAAAAATGCTCATGCTTTAGACTTTGGAAATTAAGGAAATTGAATATAGAGCTTTTCATTTCCACATCACAGTTGTGTTTCAATACTGATCTTCAGTAACTGGAAGCCATTTCTATATTCTGGTAATTTGATAACCCACTTTGAAATGTATTTGTTGAGCTCGTTGTAATTCCATGTGTCTCTAATGAAAGGCATGCGAAGGTATGGGTTGAAAGAATTAACTGTGGTTAGTCCTTGCGGAGACCCTGTTGCCCCTTTTGGGCAGTCTTTAACCTGGCACCCACTCCTGTGCTTGCTGAAATGGAGTTTTCCAAAATCTGAATGATGTCATGTTTGAAAGCGATGCCAAGAAACAATGTGGCAGTTTCTAAATTTTGTGAAGCTAAAATCCCTGGTTACAAGAAAGAGTACATGTCACAGATGAGTAGTTAGTAATGACTACAGTTTAGCAGGAAAAGAGCAATTCCCATATGCTGATTCTAGTCTCATAACAAAGAATGTTATAGAAAGATTGCACAGTATTTAACAAGCTGTGAGTTAATGTGACAGTGTCAGTGGATCTAGTTCCAGAAGGATAATCACTTTACCATATTTCTTCAAAAATATTTTAAGTTATACAGAAAACTCACTACAAATGAATCCAGACTGTTCCCACTGCACTCTACCCCCACTAAGTTAGGCAGTAATACCGAGTTTAGTTAAACAAGTCTTGAGACTACCTGATGCTAAGGACTTGGATAAATAAATAAGTCTCACTGTCAGGCTGAACCTCAGAGGTTTACCTCTTGTAAACTGGTGAGTGGGTATAAATGAGAATGTTATCCTTGAGTATTTGAGACTTAGTTTTCAGTACATCAGTTTACCTCTCACTGAGAGCCACTCCCAGTTTGAACATAGACTGCATTCTTCAACAGTTGTGGGCACCTTAGGAGTCAAGAAAATGAAGTCAAGGTGCATTGCTTTCAGCTCTTTGGAGCATGTACTGTGGGCAGTCTTTGGTATGATGGATTTGTTATCCACGATTCATTTCCAAGGCCTTTCCCAGAGACTTGGTCTCTTATGCACATTCATATTGGCACGATTATTTCCATGCCACTCTGAACTGTAACAAACTGGTGGATTTAATTTTGAATCTTAGGCTTGACTGTGTTCCTTTAAAGCTTAGAGCTCATGCTCATCATTTTGCTCTTGCAAAGACTCTTAGAGGCAGGGATGGGGAGCAACACAGGAGTGGGGAGAAGGTCTTATCTCCTTCAGTGATGTAGAAAAAAAGTGCATATTCTCCATCATGGGAGAAGATAGCCTTTTTCAGTTCCGAGAATACTGTTTTATCATTCCACTAGGGAGACTCTCTCTCTTTTTCCCATGAACATATATAGCTGGGTATTAGGAGAGGGAGGTATATAAAATTAGCAATCCATCATGAAAAATTTCTACAAAATGCCTTTTATAAAGGCGATTTTTTTCTCTGAAAGCAATTATAAAGTTGATAATTAGATGAGATGCAAATAAGATTATAGTTAAATCAGAGTTTCCAGTCTTCCCATTGTTTAAGACATTCCCTGGTGACAGGCTATGGAAAGAAGGAGTTCTGGTACTGTAAATGCTTATGGTGCTCTCACTGGTTGTTGACTGCTTGAAGTTAAGGGCCCCTCTTTCGGTAGAAAGACAATGCTTTGGTATCCAGTGTTTACCTCCTGAAGTAACAGGCAACACATTCCACTGCCACTATTTGATTGACCCTGTGTTTTCAGTAAACAAACTTTGATTTAAAGGAAAGAGCTCAGTGATTTTTTTTAAAAGTGAAAACAAGAGAAATAGAGTCAAATTCACTTTTTCCTTTTCTTTCTACCTAAAAATGTTTGGCTGCCTTCTATTTTTATTTATTTTTATTTTTTAAAGATTTTTATCTTTAAAGAGAGAGAGTGAGTGAGAGAGAGAGCATGAATAGGGTGGAGGGGAGGTCAGGTGTAGAAGCAGACTCCCCACTGAGCAGGGATCCCAAAGCTAGACTCCATCCCAGGACCCTGGGATCATGACCTGAGCTGAAGGCAGATGCTTAACTGACTGAGCCACCCAGGTGGCTCAGTGCCTTCTATTTTTAAATTTTGTAATGATTGTGAATTTACTTGAAGAAATCCTTCTTGCCTCCCAAAAGATATTGGCATCTCGATGTCATTCTTCGTTCAACATATGAATGAAGAATTGCCCACCCCGTATGTTCCCCACGAGGAGCTTGTAGTCTGGCGGGGGAAGAGTGGGGAGTGTGCCAATGATTTCAGCGCACTGCCTTTTACAGTCTCTTCCAGTTTATATTGTCTTATGCATTTAATTTTGTATTCTTTTCTCATTCCCTTTAAAAAATAACTGTGAGGTAGACAAGTTATACACATTTATTATAGGAATTGACACAATAAAGATAAATTCAAAGAAGAGGATAAAACCCTGGCAAGAACCACTCTTGATTTGGGTTTATACGCTTCTGTAATCTTTTGAGTGTGTGTGTAACTATGTGTGTATAAGTGCGAGCATTTCTCTTTTTTATTCTCTCATCCAACCTTGAAAAAGAGGCAATTTTGCCAGGAGTTGATTTTGGAAGTACAAGGAGATCTCTGCTCACAACTTTTTGCAAGGCCTGTTACTTCAAATTTGAGAACAGTGGCAGATATTTTGGCTAAAAATGCAGTGCTGACTTGTGCCTAAAGGTACCTTCATTGCCTTAACATAAATTCTCACATCAGGTTGTTCTTTTGCTCACATCTTCAGGCTCTCAACTGCGTGTCTTAGAGCCATTGTTGGAATGGGCGTGAAGAGGACCAATCTCTGCCTCAAAGCAACCTGATTTTGGAGTGCTCCTACTATAAAAACAAATTCCATCTGGATGGGGAGCAACTGGGAGACTTGAGTCATTACCAGGAAGTAGTGTTGAAGTGAAATCTTAGATGAGCCTTTAGTGCTTAAAGCTGAGGCCTGCCAGGTCTTCCTGTGGGTATAGACTGGCTTGAAATAAAGAGGTGCGTTCTACTGTGGTCTTCCTGGCTGTTTTAACGACTGGCTTGCATGGATCAGAGGGGAACTAGTTGGAGTATCATTGAGCTTTGACCAAGTCTGAGTGAGCTCCCAAAGGGACTAGGAAGATCTGGAATCATTTTGGAAGGCTTGCTTCTAAGTTACTTTGGAAAACTTCATACAATGCTTCAGGTCTAAGAACTTGAGAATTAAAATGGCTTCAACATAAACAGGGCTCAGATAAAACGCTAAGTACCGGCAGGCAATTCAGAAACAAATGGGTGTCAGGTAGCTTAGTCAGTCAGTTGATTACCTATTCTTGTCTTTTCAATAAGTTTCACTCAGCTTATTCACTAAATTTCAGTAACTTCAATAAGTTCACTCAACCATTATTTACAGAGCAGCGCCTATTCATTTATAGGTACTGTACTTGGTTATGAGAATATCAATACTAATGACCACAGGAGAACTCTGTTCACATAGGAATATGAATATTGAAGCAGATTAAGTGAAATACTACTAGTCATAACTCCAATTTGAACTATAGAAGAATACAGTGACACATTAATGCCTAAATAATCCAGTGTCATTAATGTGTCACAGATTTATATCTGCAACCCCATCCTTTCATGTGAATTGGTAAGGTATCTTTGATTTTTATTGATTTTTATTTATTTATGTATTTAAAGGTTTTATTTATTTATTAGAGACAGAGCACAAGCAGGGGGAGTGGCAGAGGGAGAGGGAGAAGCAGGCTTCCCGCTGAGCAGGGAGCCTGATGCTGCGGGGCTTGATCCCAGGACCCTGGGGTTACAACCTGAGCCGAAGGCAGTCGCTTAACTGACTGAGCCACCCAGGCATCCCAGATAGCTTTGATTTTTTAAAAACTTCTTCTTTCTTGTATGATCAAATTAGATTTTTTTTGAAATATATAATACCTGTTCATTTTTCATCTTTCTGTGGTATACATGTCACGCCACTTCTAGTTCAGTTTCCCTGATCTCTTTGATTTAGAAACTTCAGATGGGTTCCTGTTTTCCACAAGTGCTCGAACTTCATCCGCTGGGATTCTAGATTCTCTTACTAAGCTTTGCAGCACATATTTTAGTAACCCAGATTCTCCTGTCCCTTGACTTATGTTTATATTGGAGAGCAACCCTTTGTTTCTCTCACACCCCTTTGCTGCAGTCTTTTCTTGTCCCCAGAGCTGTGCAATTCTTATTTTTCCCCCAGGCTCATCTCTACTCTCCTCCGCCTTAAATATTTTCACTGTTAGTGACCATGTTCCATTATTGCATTATGAGTGAAAGAAATAGTGGGCATAATAATAATGCTCATAAAAATAATAGCAGGTATTTAGGACTTACTCTTTGTCTTCAAAGGACTTTATTGTTTGCCCTGCTGATTTTGGTGCAAAATCTTATTATATGCTGTATTGTTACCAAGATATTTTCCGTAAGCCTTATTTCTTTGACAGAAGGAGCTAGTTTCTTAAGCAATAATTTTCTCTTAAATTTTTTTCTCCTTTTTGCTATTTGGCAACATTGTTATAAACATACTAGGTGGTCAATAAATACATACTATATGGATGAATTAATTGACTATAAATTTTGGTATGAAGTGCCCTTGCCTATAGGCAGCGTGTATATATGATATTTGATGTTGCTTTGGTACTTTATTTTCCAACTTGGTGAACAAGAATTTTTTTTAAACCATTACTATTCTATACTCATGGCATAGTAGGTGGGAACTTTACTGAGAATTAAATGTGTCAACTTTTATTTAATAGCCAGACTATCTATTAGGCTTTGGGAAGCCATCAGTTTTAAACAAGGTATATATATGCACATACATATTAATATATTAATCTATAAATGAACATCAGTCAGAATATAATCATTATATTTCCAGGATTGTAGGTAATTGCTTATGATAAGAAACTGCAGTACTCTTGGCACGGTCTTATCAAACAGTAAAAAGATTGCATCAAAATCAGAGATAATTGTTTAGATATTAAATTGTTTTTTATCTTAATAAGGCTTTTCCCATTACGTAACTATGTAGAAATTTTATCCATAATCCATTGGTGTGAAGAGTTTGTGTGAAGTTTGTACGTAGAGTTTATGTAAAGTTTTGAGAACATATATGGTAAATGAATTGTGTCATATTTTCAGGAAAAAAAGGAATCTTCCACAGAATGTATGCTTTAATCCTTTGTTGCAGAGAGTTGATATGATTTTAACCAAACACCACTAAAATTACTACCACCACCAAACCTGTTACAGTTCCGTCAAGAAGCCACATTCTCTCTTGAGAGAGAATGAGCTCTTCTGTTTGCAGAATCACTGAATCCCTGAGTCACTCTCGCCCCCTTCACCTGGCCAGCTTCTGCTGCCTTGCAGTTTATAGTCATTTTCCCCCAGAACCCTTTCTTTTTTTTTTTTTTTTAAAGATTTTATTTATTTATTTGAGAGAGAATGAGAGAGAGAGAGAGCAGGAGAGGGGAGACGGTCAGAGGGAGAAGCAGACTCCCCGCTGAGCAGGGAGCCTGATGCGGGACTCGATCCCGGGACTCCAGGATCATGACCTGAGCCGAAGGCAGTCGCTTAACCAACTGAGCCACCCAGGCGCCCTCCCCAGAACCCTTTCTTACACAAAATCTAGATCAGGCGCCTCTGTGTTCTGTTTTTCTTTTCTCGGGCAAGACTGTAAACTCCCTGAGGGAGGGCTTCGTGTCTACCTTCACAGGTGTATCCGCAGCGCCTCGATCGATGCCCACAAAATATTATATGGCTGAATGGATACATGTGATGTTGCAGTGGTCCCCCCCCCTTACCCGTGGTTTCGCTTTCCGTGGTTTGTTACCATGGCAACTGCGATCTGGAGGCAGATGGTCCTCCTCTGACGTAGGGTCAGGATGTCAGGAGTAGCCTAATGCTGCATCACCACGCCTGCATCATTCCCCTCACTTCATCCCATCACCTAGGCGTCGTACCATCACATCATCATGAGAAGGGTGAGTACAGTGCAGTAGGGTATTTTGAGACGGTGACCACATTCATGTAACTTTTATTACAGTATATTGTTATAATTGTTCTATTTTATTATTAGTTATTGTTAATGTCTTATCATGCCTCATTTATAAATTAACTTTATCATAAGCATAGAAAGATCAACAGATCTATATAGGAAAAAATACAGTCTATGTAGGTTTCCGGCATCCAGTGGGGGATTGGAACATAGCCCCTGAGGATAAGGGGGTCTCCTGTAATATATTCTTGATTATGAGCATCAGTTATCATAGCATAGAGTTCGTTTTGTAATAGGTGTACAGAAATTAGAATTCAGTGCTAAATTCTGAAGGGTCCTGATGCCAACAGGTAACACTTGACTTTGACTTCTGGAAAAAAAGTTCTGATGGCAGCTTGTTTGGGTAATCATTTGCCATTTTTTTCATGAGGATGAAATGAAGTGTGCACAAGAGGATAAACTATGGGACATGTTGACATCAGAAACTTTATTCTAAGTTACTGAATCAAAACACTGAAGCTGTTCTTCTTCAAGTAGTATTCTTGATCATCAGAAAATATTCCTGAATAGTGCAAAGTATTTCATGCAGTTTTTTTCACTGTGCATACACTGGACTGTAGGCATTACCTTCCAGAATCTGCCTACTCTTTTAGCTCATTTGGACCCTATTGGTGATATTTTGGGATAGAGAATTCCATTTTCATTTCCATAAGTCAAGGTGGCATATTTTGGGACCTACAACATTTCCCACCCCCCTCAGAAAACGGTAAACACTTAACAGGCTACAATTTAGAGAGACTTCTATAATGTCTCACTTTTAATGTAATTTGTTCTATTTCAACATTAAAACAGGGCTTTTTTAATGTTATGACAGGATTAAAATGTACTGTTACTCCTGTGATATGTTAACTTTTTCATGATGTCATTGTGATAGTATTTTATTTTCTGAATATCACCCTGATTTGTGGGCTAAGTAAACAAGGCATCATTTGCAGGTATGAGGATGATAATAATATTACCAGGTACCAATTTTGTTTGTTCAGGTGAACTCTGCACTATAATCTGGTTTTGAAATAACCACATAAAACTGTTATTGTGAAATGTTGTGAAACAAAAAGTTCAAAAGAAGGATGGAAGCAGTTAATTTTAAATAATCCTGCTCAGTGTCCCTGTTTTCTGGGCATTGTACTGCTCCTTTCACAAACACCTTTTCCCATCCATGCGTATACTTGTTTCCTGTAGTCAGCAGTTAAATGTATGGAGCGTTCATGCTTTGACACCCAGAACACATACAGCCTCAGTAGATGTGGGGCCAGCCATTCCGTTCTTACTCTGCTTAAACCAAAGGCTCCTAAGCTTGTTCAGGCGACTGTATTCTCTGACTTTGTGGTTCTCTTTGAGGAAGGAACTCCATGCAATAGTGTTAAAATAGTATATCAAACAACCTGTACCTACAAAACGAATGCTCAGAAATAATGTTTTCACATGCCTCTGTTGACATTTGTGGGCTGCTTGTCCATTCATTTTTAGAGGCCATGTGATAATAAAAGCCAAAGTCTTACGAAAATATTAACCAGGTGGAAAGTTTAAAACGGATAGAATTTTACCTATTAAATTCTCTTCTTTATGCAAGGTGAGAAACACCATCGTTATTTGATTTGTGAGATGGACTACTTTATTACCTAGATTGAGAACCACTCGCACAGATGAAGCTAGAATCAGCCACACTTCATTTAGACGCGGCATTCAGAGAGGGAGACAAACCATGACAGACTCTTGACTCGGAGAAACAAACTGTGGGTTGTGGAAACGGAGATGGGTGGGGGGATGGGGTAACTGGGTGATGGGTATTAAGGAGGGCATGTGTTGTGATGAGCACTGGGTGTTATACACAACTAATGAATCATTGAACACCACTACATCAAGAACTAATGATGAACAGTATGTTGGCTAATTGAATTTAAATAAAAAAACCCAGCATTTATTCACCCTTATAAAAATACTCAAAACTTACGAAGAAGCCATTGTGTTGTTTTTCATCTATTTCATTTAGTCTTTTAAGATAAGCATGTTACTTTCACCCCTTTAGTTTTCTCATTTGTAAAATAAAGCTGATCAATTCCTTGCAGGCTTTCAGTGAGGACTAAAGAGAGAATTATATGAGCCAAAAAGCAAATAGCTTGTACATAACAGGACCTCAGTTAGTTCTCTTCCTTCATTTAGATTGTGGTCCACATGATACAGTGTATCCTCTTCTACCACCACCACCACCACCAGCTCCTCTCTCCTACCTCCTTGTCTATTACCTTCTTCTTTCATAGGGTGCCTATTGCTTTCTGCTCTTGTTTTTGCCTCTGATCTCTTTTTAAACCTTTTACCCTTTCAGATTTCTCTTGTCCAGAACTTATTTTTTCTCTTCTTATTACTCGTTTATTCTTTCTCCTACTACCTTGTTGCCTCCTTTAGCACATTTAGCTCTTTGTGCCCTGCACCATGGCCTGAGTAACCCAGGACAGCCTTCTGCTCCATTGAATTGCTTGGGTTAGCCCATCAGACCAGAAGAGCTGAAAGATTTCTTCTCAATATATTACTGCATGGTCCCTGCAGAGCACCTGCTGTTTCACTGAAAAATCACACTCACGTGCACACATGCACTAACTTTTTAGCCGGAAAATGCACAGCTCATACATCTATAGCTCAATGAATTATTACAAAATAAATGCTCTGTGTAACTGTCTCTCATGTCCAGAAATAGATATTGTGGGTACTCTACAAGACCCCTTTGCCAGGACCCTTGTGTCCCCTCCTGTTCTCTGTTCTCTTCCTTTCCCCATGAATTAATCACTCTCCTGACTGATTCTGATACTTTAGATTGGCTTTGCTTGTTTTTGAACTTCACATGCATTAAAATATAATACCCCTATGCATTAAAAGTATGCATTCTCTTGTGCCTGACATCTTATGCTCAATGTCGTGTATGTGAAATTCATCCATGTTGTTGTATGTAGTTTATTTTTATTACAGTATAATATTCTGTTGTATGGCCGTACATTCCATTGTATAGTCATATACCACAAATTTTTAATCTATTCTGTTGAGCTACATTTGGGTTGTTTCCAGTTTTGACAGTTCAAATGATGATGCTATGAGCATTCTTATGGTAGGCTCCATGCCCAGCATGGAGCCCAGTGCAGGGCTTGAACTCACGACCCAGAGATCAAGACCTGAGCTGAGATCAAGAGTCGGATGCTTAACCGACTGAACTACCCAGGTGCCCCCTGAATTGAACTTTTAAATTAAACTTCTGGTTTTATGTCATTCCATATGCTTTAAGTTGCTAGGAGTCTGATCCAAATGTTTGAGGCTTTTCTGTATTCTTTTATGTTCCAGCCTATTCCTTTAAAATATAAGCTTTTATTTTTTATGCATTATGCTATTAGTACATAATATTTTTAATTTTGGAACGTTAGAGAATGTACGGTGAAAAATTTTATAAATCACATTTGTATCTATAAATGCATGTAGTTATGGTAAATACAGGTTTCCCCCACTATCTGAAAGTAGATTGTTCCTATGAAAACTTTCATAAGCTAAAATGGTATATTTTCAAAGTTTGCATTATGCCACTTCACTTTTAGAAAGACCTACACTCTTACAGTAATGGCTTCTTTTGTGAAAGCGAAAATTCTCTTCTGATTTTTTTTGGTTAGCAAAAACAAGTACTAATGTAGGTCTTTCCTAAAAACAAAGTGGTATAATGCAAACTTTTGGAAAGCAGAAGATACCTGTATTATTATATAGTTAATAAATATATTAAATACCATGTGGCACTCTTGTACAGAATAAATAATCATTCAGGTAAATGAACTTATAAAAATTCATTTTGCTGATTACAGAAACATCATTATGGAATTATTACTACATAGAGTATGCTTTTTTTTTTTTTTTAGTGAACCTTCGTCTAACTGTAATTCAGTCCTCAAATTGTACATAAGGTTATGTAGAGATATATAGAACCCAAATCAAATCAACATAGTTGTGAGTCACAGGTTTTTTTTTTTGTTTTTTTTTTTTTAATATTTTACTTATTTGAGAGAGAGAGAGAGCAAGCACAAGTAGGGGGGAGTGGCAGAGGGAGAGTGAGTTACAGTTCTAAAAAATAAATTTAATTCTTAGTTCTCACTACTTATGCATTTATTGCTGTATGACCATGGATCCGAGCTATGATATCTGGTTCTTTTTTTAGCCTAACTAAAGACAAAATTAATGCCACGAGTCCTTGAATGTCTTGATTTAGTTTGTTATTAATTATGTTGATGATACAACTTTAGCATTATTTTAGCTTTTATTCTCACAAGCCTATTTAATGTCACGAGATTCTGGTCTTCCTTAATGAGATAAGCAATATGCAGAAATTTCTAAGTGTGCTAACATCGCATCTATCCATAAGAACTTTGGTGAGTGCTTACTCTGTAGTAGACTAGTGTCGGGGGGGAGCATATTAGTATCACTTGGCTTTTTAAAAACTCATGTCCCCTGCGCCAATATGCTGCTTTATTTCCTCCAGTAATCATGATCATACTGTGCCATTGTTAATGATGGAAATGTGTTCTAGCCTTAGATGTTTTGCACTTGGGAAAAGCTTGAGAATTTTTGATAACATAGAGATATTTAAATATATGAATTATATATTTTGATTAAAATACATGAATTATATATCAGTATTTTGATTAAAATAATCACACATATGAATGGATATACATTATATTAATATTGTTAATTAACATTTTGTTATTATTAACATTATTAACATTAATAATATTAGTAAAGACATTTTCTGGTCTGGAGGACTTCATAACCTAGTGGGGTATCTGAAACATAAACACATAGTTACAGTGTGATGTGGCATGTACCTTAAAAGGAGATACACATAAATTGGCATGGGTGGTAGTGGAAAAGACTCACTTTTGCTTGTGGAAATTGTAGAGGGCTTTGTAGAAGTAAACCCATTTGGAGTCTTGCATAATTTATTACCTTTAGTGATGTGCTAGGTGTTCGAAGCAAATCCAAAAGTTAGGATAACCGAGTAGTCCGTAAGATTGCTGGGAAGACTGCATATTCACGTGATACAACTATATATACATTTGATGGCCATCTTTATAAAGTGGTATCTCTTAGAGTGTTCTCTAGTTCCTTAAAGCGCTGTCACTTTTTTTTTAAGATTTTATTTATTTATTTGAGAGAGAGAGATAGCGAGCGAGAGAGAGAGAACACGAGCAGGGGGGAGAGGGAGAAGCAAGCTTCCCGCTGAGCAGGGAGCCCAATGCGGGGCTCGATCCCAGGACCCCAAGATCATGACCTGAGCCAAAGGCAGATGCTTAACTGACTGAGCCACCCAGGCGTCCCAGTGCCGTCACCTTTGTATCTATAAATGCATTGCCCAGCTGTTGTTCATTAAAACACTAAAGAGTTTATGAGAAATATAATGGGAAACCAAGTGGTCTAGCAAGGCTTTTGACTTTTTTAGACCCAGTTCTTCATGTGCTAGGTCTATGACCCAAGCAAGTGATTTGACTTTTCTAAATCTTAGTTGCTTCATGTGTAAAATGTGAAAACAATAGTATCTTACTTAAAGAATTATTAATAAAAAGTGAAAATCAAATGATGTAATATACTCTTGGCCACAGTGCCTGATTCTTGTTAACAATAATAGAATACATTTTTGTTATTAACTAAAAATTCAGGTTATTGTATACATCAACGTTCACGATTGTGAGCCTTAAAAAAAAGGTCTAGTTCTGACTTTTGATTTCTTTCAACATTCAGTTACAGTTTGAAGGAACTATTTGTAAAACACCTGAATCTGGAATTATATCTATATTTTTCCCTTACTCTGTTATGACAGGTGTCCACAACAAGATTGATGGAGAAAAGAAATTACTAATTCGGGTGCAGGTGGTGAAAATCTTTTCTAAAGGTGTGTGTGTGTATGTTTGTGTGTGTTTGGATGGACTCTTGAGTTTATATTGAACTTGAATTTGAAGATTGACTAGATTACCTATACAAAATATTTCGTGAGTGAGTCTAATTTTTGCCTTCACTAATTCTACAGCCCCACACATACATCAAATCACTATTCTTTCTCTTTTGGTGACTGTGTAATGTAGGAGCTGTGGGGCCCAGGCATAACCTGGATGTATGGTCATCCTCTCAGACTCAGACCTCAGTGTGACCTCACCACCATGTTGACTGTGGATTTAAAATTAACTTATAATTAACTCCCTGTTTCAGATTTACTCTGGCATCTAACCCAGCCTGGTTTTATTATAAATTTATTTTGAATCTTTTGTTTTAATATTTGGAGGTGGGGGGTTGCAGTAACCATAAAACAAAATCCTAAAGCCCATAAAGCGAGAGCCTGGGATTTGTAAGAGTGAGATAGGGAAGCTCTGTATACTTAATTTCTCTTCTTCTACCCTGCCTAGAACCATTGAGCCAGAGACTAACCTTAAGGTATACTATAAAAGAATGCAGTCACAGAGTGGGTCCACCCTGAACACATATTTATTGACTGTGGTCCGGGCATTGGCTTTCTGTCTTTTATTATGGGTACACATGATTCTGCAGGTGGAGACTGAACTGAGTTGGGAGGAATGGGTCTCTCTCTAACCTCTTTCTGCATGCCATATTCCATGAAACTCTTTGCCGTATTTTGGTTCCTGACCAAATTTGGTTCAGATAAAACTGGTTATTATAAATGAATGACACAAATCTAGTATACAGAGTATAGTGTGTTAAATAGATCACCTTAGTAAACGTTAGAAATAATACCTGAAAAAAAATTAGGACTTCTTTAGGCAGTGGTAGCTGTATAAACTATTTAGCTCAGAGATAACATTGGGCTCCTACCCATCTGTGTTGATGCATATGTAATTTGGACATCTGAGATCATATTGTACATAGATGTTTATCTTCTGCCTTTTTCACTCAGTGTTCTATCATGGCTGTAATCCTCTGCCATTATACAATCTTTTAAAATACTGATTCTAAATCTTTCATGATAATGGATCCTGATCTTCTTTTAATGTTGCTAGCCATGCTGGAGAGAAAAAAAAAAAAAAAAACAAAAACAAACCAGAGGCGCCTGGGTGGCTCAGTTGTTAAGCGCCTGCCTTCGGCTCAGGTCATGATCTCAGGGTCCTGGGATCGAGCCCCGCATCGGGCTCCCTGCTCCGCAGGAAGCCTGCTTCTCCCTCTCCCACTCCCCCTGCTTGTGTTCCCTCTCTCACTGTGTCTCTCTCTGTCAAATAAATAAATAAAATCTTAAAAAAAAAAAAAACAAACAAACCCAGAAACAAAAACAAACCCTTCAAAATGATCCACTTCAGATCAAAGCATTTTAGTTTTCTTGACAAGTTAATGAAGAAATACTGTTTTGTTTAAAAAATATTATATATGTTTTGAAGTCAGTCATTTTCTTCTTTGAACATTACTGTCTAGAGCAGCATCTCCCACTCTGTGCACACAATACATTAGTTTTGTTGGTAAATGGCATTATGTGAGATAAAGCCAATTGAGATTGGGACATTCCAATCCAAATTGAACAGACGCCACCACTCCACAACCCCTAGGACTTTTCAGAGCTGTAATTGCTAACGTACAAAGTGGATCTCTGAAGACGGTATGTAAAGTATACAGTTTCCACTAAACTTAATTTGACCAAGGAACCTCCTTACATTTCTTATTTTGAAACTAATATCATGGGAAGAACATAGAGAAAATTCTTTAATGTATCATCTATGCTTAAACAGTGACTATAATAAAATCCCAGACAGGGCCTAGCTAAACTTGGGTGGGGGGGCGGTGAGCATAGGAAGAATGTCCTGAAATAATGGTTTATTCAAAAAGAAGTTCTTATAGCTGAAGGTTTCTGAGCCTGTTATCTATCCAAATTATGAAGGGATTATCTGTGTATTTCCTCTTTTTTTAAAGATTTTATTTATTTGACAGAGAAAGAGAGAGCAAGAGCAGGAACACAATTATGGGGAGTGGGAGAGGGAGAAGCAGGCTTCCCGCCGAACAGGGAGCCCGATGCGGGGCTCAATCCCAGGACCCTGAGATCATGACCGAGCCGAAGGCAGACGCCTAACGACTCAGCCATCCAGGTGCCCTCTTCTTTTTCATACAGAAAACTTTTCTTATTCTAGGAGTCAAGAAAAAGTGGTTTAACCTATTCTATCAAAAGTTGCTTTCAAGTGTAGAATTTTAAAAAATCATCTTTCTGTGGAAACATTCAATATACTTAACAAAAGAGAAAAATGATTCCAACCTGTGTGTGAATATAATATATTTTTATCAGAAAGGAAAAGTGATACCAAGTTGGTTACATGAAGCAGTCAGCACCGACTAGGTTGGTATTTTAACCACATTTAATGTTATTAGTATGTATTCATTACACATTGTGGAAAACATCCATCAGTACTGTTTACTAGTTTAAATGGACTTTTAATAATACATATGGAACAAAGATCCCTGATCTCTTGGAACTTATATATACGATTGTCCTCTGAACTTACTTCTAATTCCCTTTCATAGCCTGTGTACATTTGCTGATTCCTCATGATATTTGTGCCTTTCCCATTGGACATCCCTGCTTGCTGTTTGGACTGCTGTCCTCGGATGGGTGAGGCCTTTTGAGCTGTTTCCTGTGGTATCTTGGAGATGAGCAGAGTGGTTTGCAAGTTACTGGTTTTGTGAGCAAGACCTATTGTATATGATAGCGCAAACTTACTTTCCTTCACTTTGGCTATTTAACATACATATTTAACGCACACGTGTTATATGTAGCATATATGTTGAATACTACATTGTGTTAAATTTATATTTAACACACATCTATATGTTTTCTCTCTGTGTGTGTGTATATATCTATATATATACACAGGACTAGTATAAGCTCTCAATATGCCTTCATGGTATTTGTTTTAATCTTGGATCTAGAATGGCACTCTTAAAAAAATTAACAAAAACTTTGCCTAATAAACTCAGCTGATCAATGCCTGGAAGACAGTGAGCATTCTTACTGAATCTTCATGGTATGCATTTATTAACTCCACTATACTGTATATGCATGTTAATTTACCGAATGGATTGGCAGGGATTGACACAGATTTCTTATGGGAGATCTGAGACAGATGTTATCCAGTTATATTGCTGGATTGAGTTAATAATTGAGATTTTCTTTTCTATTGAATAACAGAGTGGAAGACAGACAAAGCAACATCAATATACTAAAATTAAACTACCTTTAATGTACAAAGATGTTTTTTGGCAAATGCTGGAAAGAAAGTTAAAAGCATTCCTACAAATCTTAACACTCATTATTTTTGTTATCAGTGGAAATCTAATTTACATACAAATAAAATGTCAATTCCTATCATAACCATCAAGATAAATAGATGCATTTATACTTTTCCATGAGCTCTTCTTTTTGAACTTAATGTGCTATGTTTGGCTCTTTGCCCATCAACCAGGTGAAATAGTCTAAGTTTAACAAAGAATAGGGATGAAGTTACGTCTGGCCCATGCACACATGCAAAGTCATACTGGCCTGTTTGAACCAACAGTTGTCATTGTACGTTATTTTAATTTTTTTATTTTTCCTTTGAGAGGAAAGAAAACAAAAGGAAGCACGACATACGTGTGAGGAAACAAATGATAACGTTTCTTAATTTGCTTAGTGAAATTGTGATCTTATTCAAAGCAGAGTTTGTAATACATTTGCCTCTCACCTGTTATGAAAGCAAAAATAATTAATTTCCTTTTCCTTTTGATAACTCATGATGGATACTTGCTTTATTTTTGTTGCCTTAATTAGGGAAATAGGTGTGTGCTTCATTTTTTTCACATATATTCTACGGGTTTTTTTTAAAGATTTATTTATTTTTGAGGGGGAGAGGGGCAGAGAGGAGAGGGAGAGAGAGAATCTCAAGCAGACTCGCTGCTGAGCATGGAGCCCAATGCTCGGCTCAATCTCACGACCCTGAGATCATGACCTGAGCGGGATCAAGCATGGACACTTAACCAACTAAGCCACCCACGTGCCCCTTCTACAGTTTCAAATAGACTTCTAGCATAAAGTTTTTAAAGGCAAAAAACAGTTTTCTAATTTTCATATAAAAGTAAAAATGGTTAACGAAATTCTCTAAGATGTGTATGGATATATGGAGACTCATTTTGGCAAATCTGACATGATTACTTACTTACCAGACCATCTCTTTTTACCTAGACTAGTACATTTGAAATGAAATATTTGAAATATAGAGAGCATAGCTTGATGAAATAAAAGGCTAATAAAATATGTTTGGGCCAGCATCAAAACTCTTTGAAAGAAGATATCTAAATAATGTACATTTTATCTCAGAGAGTCTTGGGTTATTTCTCGTGTCCAGATGACTATTAATGGGCTTTGTGCTCTGAAGCATATGTTAATAGAAGTGATCATTTTGGATTAATTTGATGTGAATTAATAAGAGATTTATTTGATGGAAGTTGTTTGAAGGTGATGACATTTAAATCTCAGCAGGATTTAAGATACCCAAAAATACCTTTAAAGATTCAGGAACAATCAATTCAGAGAGAGCAAATTAAATAGACATGGATAGCAAAGAACAGGATCTGACATTGGGTTTATGAAGTTTGAAGCAGTTTACAAAAAAAGCGATCTACCATTGAAGTATTGCTCTGGAATCTGAAGAAACAGAAACATTTAAACTCCTTCAGCAATTCTTGGGTTTATGATTTGGATAAACAATGTTCTCTTGCATTTTATAGTTCACTTAAGCAATCTGATTTTGATCTGTATATATGGAGTAGACAGGATTCAAGGTTTTTTCTTTTTTTTTTTTAAACCAATGAGCAAACACATATGTTCTTTAAAACTGAACTTTATATGTTGTTCATATGGAAGCTATCTAGTTTGCTATAGGCCCCAAACTTGACCTTCCTTTTATTTTGCTATCACTTGCTTAATTCTTTAAATTCTTTGTGGGGGACTTTTGATCAAAAGAAACAATTTACTATTTTTTTCTTTCTTCTTAATTTTTTTAATAAAACCTACATGAAATGTGTAATTAATAACTCGGTACTCCTAGGTTGTTGATACAAACAAGCACAGAAGAATCATATATTAAGGAGAAGACTACCATGTCTTTTCTTTTGTGTTAAGCTTTGATTTCAAACACTTGAAAGTTTTATTATCTGGAAAAACAAGAAGAGAATGTCATCTGGTATTATATATTATGATGACAAGAACTGCTACTTATAATAAAAATCATACTCAGCAGGATTTGAGACTGAGTTTAAATTATAAAGCCTTTCTCCCTTAACGTTTCAGTCTTGCTGAGGTTCTTTCTATCTATCTATCTATCTATCTATCTATCTATCTATCTATCTATCTATCATCTATCTAGAGAAGGAGTCAGTCAATTGGAAGTGCACTCATTTGAAATGGTTTTTGGAAAGATCCTCCAAGGCTTTAATTTTTTTGAGAAAGAAGGGTCCCTTATAATATTTTTTTTTGCTTTTTGAAGATATCCTTCTCTCTTAAATGAATGACTAATGGTAAAACTACAGTCATCTTACTAGATGTTTGGCACGTACTTATGCTGGGTATACATTTATTGAATGAATGAATGAATGTTGGAGGAAATGATTAACTGAGTGAACGGTAAACCTCAGTGGTATTTATGCCTTCCTTAGTTACTGATGGTTTCATATTTTATAGTCTTTTAAGGAAATTGGATAAAGTTTTTCTTAGGTAAAATTATAGTGCCTAAGCCATTAACCAGAACCATTATAGAATCTTAGAGGTTCGAGGACATTTAGAAATCATTTATTGCAATTCTCTCATATGAGTAAGAACAGAGGCTCAGAGAAGTCAAGGGGCTTGCCCTTGATTACATCAGCCACTGATTGGAATCAGGTTCAGAAACTGGACATGTGATTACTGTACCATTCTTCCTTCCTTTGTTTAGGGTCACGATGCTACAGAGAACATAGGAATTTATATCTCTTACCTTCAAGGAGTTTCTGATCTAATGGAAATAAATTCTTGTTCTAATCTGCACTGGCACTGGATGTATGTGTGATCTCAGCTCTCTTTTTAAATTACTGTAATAGTTGATTTCTTTGGTTGAGTAATTCATTTGATTACCTACTGCAAAACTCTTTGGAGCAAGTATTTCATAAATGTATGTGTGTATTATGTATGTATATGTACTTATACATACATATGAAATAAGACTAAATCATTAATGGTTAATTCAAAGTATCTAGGTATTAATAGAAAACTCAGATTCCTTTTGCTGTGAAGATGCCATTCTGAGAACATGAGTCACAGTCTTCTATAGAAAAAGGATTTTTTTTATATATGTAAGCATTTTAATCAGTAAGATAAAAGACTTACCAGAATGATTTTTTTAAGCTTTAATGCTGATTATTTCCACTGTCTGATACTATAATGTAGAAATAATACAGTATCCTACTGTTTCTTATAGCAAACTTTTTTTTTTAACTAAGAAATACAAAGAAAGCCTTTATATTTGTTTTAGTTTAGGAGGAAATAATTTAGAAATTTGGATTTTTGCAAATAGAATGTCTTACATCTCAGTAATGAAAATAAATATAAATAGTGCATTTTTAGGAAGCTAAGCATGTTTTACCTTGCTGAAGTATCTTGACACATAGTATGTATTCACATTGTGTCTGCTGTGAGAGGAGCATTATGTATTTGTATAGGTGGGGAATGATGTAAACTTGGGACCCTCACCATCTCCACCGCATCCCCCTCCACCTCCCAGGTCAGTTTTTTATCTCAGAATTGAACAGAGGACTAAAGTTAGCAATTTTGAGTCTTGTAGCTCTCATTTAGATTCTTCAGTTCCTTCTTATCCACTTCACTTTTAGCCCCATTATCCAAATGATTGTTTATAATGGACCTACTGTAAACTGGCATTTTGAACTCTTTTTTGGTAGTCAGTATGAGGGATATTGCTATTATATAGTTGAATAAAGACGTTTTCAAATAGAGTTGCCAAAACACTCCTTGATGTGATTATCTAATTGTTTTATGACCATTATTGCAGTATCTGCCTTGATAATTTTTTTTTTTTTAATTTATTTATTTGAGAGAGCAAGCAAGAGAGAGCACGAGCAGGGGGAGAGGTAGGTAGAGGCAGAGGGAGAGGGAGAAGTAGATTCCCCGCTGAGCAGGGCAAGCAAGGCAGGGCTTGATCCCAGGACCTGAGCCTAAGGTAGATGCTTAACCAGCTGAGCCCCTGCCTTGATAATTTCATTCAGATAATAAAGATGATGGGATAATGAGGGTTGAAAGCTGGTTCAATCACAATTTTATGAAGTTACTTGTCAAGAGCGAAAATAGAAGATTAGTAAAACTAGCTAAAAAGATAGCCCGTGTTACGGTGTGTAATGTCTCTGTAACTGTTGGGAAGGCTTACACAGATCCCAATTCTTGATGGCATTGCAATAGTTCCTTTCTCAGCCACATGGTATATACACTGCTGATGTGAGTTTGGAAGAGATTTGCAATGCTTACCACTTCTTGTCTTCAGCTGTGACTGTATAATATCAGTAGGTACACCTGGTATCTTTTCCAGAAGCATGTCCCCTCCACGTTTACTAATTAAGATTATCTATCCCCACCCCAGTGTAGGTAAGTATTCTGGTCCTTAGGGTTTGGGAGTTTTAGAGGTTAAATCATACATCACAGTCTGTGGTGAAAATGACTTCTGTAATCTTTTGTATCACGTTCCTCCTTTTCCTGCTGTTTTATTAAAACCCAGGGTGGGGGAAGAACTTGCTCAAGGTTTGCTCATGCATTTATTAGGTATCTTTGAAGTAGCCTGTGGTGCTGGCATATTAATGTATTTTAGGTGTGATACGTTAAAGCATATTTACATCATTTAGGAAGGAAATATTTTGTTTTGTTTTGTTTTGCAGATGTACAGATCAGCTCTCAAAATGTCTTCTGTGTCTTCAGAGCGTCTTCTAAGACAATTGCATTAGCCTCCTGCTAGTTGACTAATAGAATTAATAATTGTAAAAAGCACTCTAAAGCCACATGCCTTATGAAGTCAATGCTGGGTATGATTTTACAAGTATGTGATCTATTTTTTCAAGTGAAAATCTTAACTGGAAAAGTTCTTGGCACACAGTAAAACATCGTGCAATCTGTTATTTGTCTTAAAGATAATAACTTGAGGGTGGCTATAGCCTTACGATATCTAACTTATGACTTGTTAGGGGAGTTTCTTCCACTTAGAAGTATTGCAAATGTGCTTATATTTACATAATATGTCATTCTGAAAAATTATGGTGATATAATTCCTGTAAAAAATTATTTTTCTATAACTACTTCAAAGTATAGTCAACTAAATTAACCATGATTTTTTTTTAAAGAAACTAAAAAGAACATGCCCCTTCCACCCACAACAAAAAAGAAAACACGAATGACCTTTCTGATACTTCTTTGAAGTTTTAGCAGTTTGACATTCTTTGCGATGTATATTTTTAAGGGCTCTATTCAGTATAAGGAGTCAGTGAGTCATATGGGTTCTAAAGGTCTGTTCTTGGTGGAAGAGGGAACTGAAATTTGAAAGGATGATAATTTAATCGTATTTTCTCTTAGTTGCTTTAGTTGCTGCTTCAGTACCTTTTAAACTATGACCTATTACTTTTCTGCATGATAACAATAAATCAGCAAGTTCTAATTCTTTCTGTTCTGAAAAACAAGTTACATTTTTCAATACAATATTAACGTATTTATGTCTATTCACTTTTAAGTATTTTATCTTAGTTCCTTGCTCTGTAAAATGTTGCTGTTTTTCTAATCACCTTGACATTAATATGGGCAGAAACCATTTTCTCTTCACTTTAATGGAAGGGTAATCTTAATGAGTTGGATTATTTCATTTTCATTTCCTTATGGATCCTGCCTTTCATATAGGTTTTTGTTTTTTTCTGTGTAACCTTATTTATTTCATTTTGGTGGCACTATCTTTAGGGTTAAGTTACAGTGAGGAGAAAATGTTGAAATACAAATGGTATGGTTATTCAGTACTTGTCCAAGAAAAGATTAAATTGCAATGGTTACTAAAGACTTTATGTGTAATAGAAAAAACAAACAGGAAATTCAGGAGGGAAAGGCAGGAAGGAGGTGCTACAGCAAATCATCACAGTTTTATGTGTAGTAATAGCTGATACTCTATAAACTAGAATGTAGGCCAAGTTAAGAATAGCATTTTTTTTTACTCAAGCTCTTATATTTTTTTATTATTATTTTTTGTATTTTAAATGATAACTGATTTCTTAAACTTCCATTTTATTATTTTTTCTTTCTTTTTTAGTTTTCCTTTTGTTGACTACCAGTAAAATTGCCCTGCACTCTTCTGTGTGTAGGTACAAGTCCCCAAGTTCTGTCACTTCTGACAGAGGACTAGATGTCTACCAAAATGTCGACATCAACAGATGAGACATTAAAATGCAAACGTTAAAAAAAAAAAAAAAAGTTAACCAGTGTTCCATTTTTTTTTTTTTTTTTTTTTTAACAAGGGTTACCTAGCTTAGTTTACTTTAGGATTAAAGGTAATGACACCAAGGTGAAGACCATTTTCCCTCCCCACTCCCTGCCTTGATCATGCAGGTGACATGAGCATCACTTGTACTTGACACTTCAGTCCTTCATCCTATAACTGTTGTTGTTGTTATTGTTGTTCCAAGAGGAACATATACATATTCTATGTATATTTAATGACTAATGTTATTGTTATACAAAAAGGAGAGTGTACTTTCTTAAGCACAGTTACACTTTTTGACATTATTTAGTGTTTTGACTAAATAATGACTTCATTTTGACTTTGGAATTTTGACCTTGGAAACAATTCTTTATACTCAACGAGGGCAATATCTTGGTTCAGTGATTCATATTACAAAAATTTTGCTTGGCCAGCTCTTCGGAAATGAAGGTACACCCATATATCCAAAGCCAGGGTGGCTTCTTAGTACCTGTGAGAAGTTATAGATGAAAATAACTGACACCTATTATTAATTTGGATTTTCTCAGGACATCGTGGGTAATCATGGTGTAACTAAATGTTAAATCTGCCCCTGTGGCAGAGTCGGCCAGTGAAGAAGCCTTGTCTTATTAGTCAGTCACAGGTAGATTTTCCTAAGCGACGTTTGGGTGACAACCCACACAGCACTTGCAGTTTTTCAGCTGGGGGATTAAGGAACATGAGCCATGAACCTCAGTTCTCCCTCGAGCCTCTGTGACTGCCTTTTTGTTATTGACACAACACAGATTGTTTCTTATCTCCTCGTACCGAAGTTCTGATTCATTAGACTCTGGTAGAGGAATTTGTCACAGTGCTCTTATTTTGACTGTACTCATTGATGCCACGAACTTGAAAGGCCTAGTTGAGCTAGCACGTGAAGGTGAGCCATGGGAAGCTAACATTTTGCCATGCTGAGGTACAAATGACAATGTCATATGGTTCAATTTAATATTGTCCTTCTGTCATCTTCCAGTCTGCTCCTGCTGGTGGGACTGGTACTGTCTCCACCTGGCTGGGCGTAAGGACCCAGGACTTAGTGAGGTGCCCCATCATTGCTCGATAGAGTCCCCAGTGCATCCAGCCTGGTCCCTCCGATGTGTCCCAGGTCCTCCTCCTGACTTTCAGGCAAGGTCTCCAAATGGGGCTTAAAGAGATTTATCAGTAGGACAGAGATGAAACAAACATTTGTTACCCTTCATTCCTGAAAGTAATAGGGCAGTTTTCACATTGTTTATAGCATGCTGTTTCTGTCTCTTGACTATGAGGATATTTTGGTTGAAACTATATTTATATCTTGATTGCACAGTGTGTAACAATATTGAGTTCCAATTTATGTTGTTTATATACATATATACGTAGCATATAAATAAACATGTAATATATATTCTGTAAACATAAACATGCATATCTATTTTATAAACATAGTATGTGTATATATATTATATAAAGTTTATAAATAAGCATATACATATATATATATATATATAATCAACTATAACCAAAGAAAGTGAGCAAAAAATGTTTGGCAGACAAGAATAATAGGAAAAATAGAGCTAGTAATAATCAATATCTTGGTATTCATAAAACCATTTAAAAATAGTAAATGAGCCACTCTATGACAAAAATAATTCTAAGTGTAAATATTTGCTTTAGTCTCCGTTTTTTGCTATTTTTAAAACACTTTTTTCCTAGAGGAAGTTTTTTTTATATGCACCTTATAAAACCTTGAATAGAATAAGTAACATGCTCTAAATTAGATCACATATCTGCAGCTTCAGATAACCTTGCATGCTCTTTTCCTTGCATTTTTACAGATATGGTCCGGAAAAAGAACCCCCCTCTGAGAAACGTTGCTAGCGAAGGCGAGGGCCAGACCCTGGAGCCTGTAGGTACAGAAAGCAAGGTATCTGGAAAGAACAAAGAATTTTCTGCAGATCAGATGTCAGAAAATACGGATCAGAGTGATGCAGCCGAACTGAATAATAAGGAGGAACATAGCTTGCATGGCCAAGATCCATCCTCTAGCATCAAGAAGGGCTTAAAAAGCTCAGTCCGGAGCGAGAAGGCTGGTTTCAATTATGAAAGCCCCAGTAAAGGAGGAAACCTTCCCTCGCATCCACACGATGAGGTGACAGATAGAAATATGTTGGCTTTCTCAGCTCCAGCTGCTGGGGGAGTCTGTGAGCCCTTGAAGTCTCCTCAAAGAGCAGAGGCAGATGCCCCGCAAGATATGGCCTGCACCCCGTCAGGGGACTCACTGGAGACAAAGGAAGATCGTAAGATGTCACCAAAGGCTACCGAGGAAACAGGGCAAGCGCAGAGTGGTCAAGCCAATTGTCAAGGCTCAAGCCCAGTTTCAATGGCCTCAAACAACCCACAAGTGCCTTCAGATGGGGGTGTAAGACTGAATAAATCCAAAACCGACTTACTGGTAAATGACAACCCAGACCCGGCACCTCTGTCTCCAGAGCTTCAGGACTTTAAATGCAATATCTGTGGCTACGGTTACTACGGCAACGACCCCACAGATCTGATTAAGCACTTCCGAAAGTATCACTTAGGACTGCATAACCGCACCAGGCAGGATGCTGAGCTGGACAGCAAAATCTTGGCCCTTCACAACATGGTGCAGTTCAGCCGTTCCAAAGACTTCCAGAAGGTCAGCCGTTCCGTGCTCTCTGATGTGCTTCAGGACATCAATTCTTCAAGGCCTGTTGTACTAAATGGGACCTACGATGTGCAGGTTGGTGTCTGTGCTGCTCTCTCTTCTTATAGAAAAAGCGAGGAGTAGTGAAATGTGGATTCGTACACGTGTGTTAAAATCAAGCTCCTGATACCAAAGGGGTGGCCTGCTAGATTCAGCAGGGCAGATGGACACATTCCACAGCTGTTTTAGGCAACTGTGTATCCAGAGGTGTCTTTCATCTCTTATCATGGAAAATAACCTCAGTATTTCTATTAGGTTGGGAAAAGTCTTTTCATGGGATTAGCTAGGCTTCGTATTTCTGGAAACATTCCATGGTAATTTGATGTTTTCCCAGTCTTCCAAAAATGCCGCTAATCTTTATGGTTCCGCATGATGGTAGTTTATGCTTTGTTCTAGTTTTGGATTAGAAATCTTTCACTATCATCTTTCCTTCAGTGGGGATCTTCCCTGTGTCTGGCATTAGGATTTGGTTTTTATACTCAATGTCAATCCAATTGGACTAGATTTGGGTCATATTGACAGTTGCAGAGGTATACTCCAGAAAAAGGAACATAATTGCAAATGAAAATTTGGAAATAAAAGTTTACATTGATTATAGGGACAATAAAGCATTCTTTTCTGCATTTAAGGAAAATAGTAATTTATGAAAGCATTTAGCAGTAATTTAGATTTCTGGTTTTATTAAAAGTGGCATACCTTTTTGATCTACTCTTCTGTCTTTAGTTTATGGCATATGGGAAATGAAAAAAAAAGATCTACCATTTCAAATAGAATGAAATGCAGAACTGACTCTAAAGAAATGTATTCGTTTCATTTTGGCAATTTTAGCGTAGTCGAAACTCATGCTCAGCTTGAGAAAGTGTATTAGTTTCTGTTTTAGTCTGTAGATTTTTATTGTATTATTCGGCCAGTGGATTTCAAAACATATTAGGTGTAATATTAACCTTCTTTAGGAATGATTAGAAGAAGTACCAGGGAACTAATGAAATTACATCATTCTTACTTGACCTCCTCAATCCCTTAAAATATCAGTCATTTTGATAAACTCAATAGCTCTGGCACATTTGCTCTAGACCTCTCTATTGACCTGGTGCCAATTAAGAAAGGCAGGCAAAGGAATTGTAAATAACAGGTAGGGAACATATTTTGCAGTCCTTGTAAAAAGAATCAGAAGAGAAATTTCCAAGCCTTTAAAAATGTCAGAACAGCAATCTTATCACTTTAAGGGAGATAGAAAGAACTCTTAAAAAGCCAGTTTCATCTTTGTAGACCTCTCTTAAAAATTCCGTCTTACTTTGTGAATTTCCACAAATAGAATTATTTCTGTGGAGCAGCAGATTAAGCCAACATAGTTATTATGCATGAAAGCTGCATGCTTTGAACTGCTGTCTTATTAAAGATCATTTCACTGTCTTATGTCAGATACACTCTGCTGTCAAACCATGATTGGAACGCAAATACGTGTTTTAGATTAAAGGGCTAGAAGTGAAGAATGTCAGTATGTGAAATGGTGTTTTATAATTAGCAAGTAATATGATGTTAATACCTGGATTTCCGGCAGGAGTTTCAGTTTGTTCACTCTGGGGACAACTTCTGAGGGAAGCTGATCTGCGCTGTCAGGAAGGCTCTAAAATCGAGATTACTGAGGCCGATGATTTGGAAGAATTCAGATTTTTTAAACACACTTCCATTTCCCCCAAACAGTTATTTGTTAGGTTCTTAGTTATTTATAGTAAAGTTTATGTTTGGGTAGAATGAGCTGGACACTTTTCCTGGGCAGAGATTTTAGAAATAAAACAGATGTGTGAGCTCTCTGAGTTTGAACTAATAGAAGGAGAAATAAAACAGCTGATCCTAGACTATGCTGTCTACCAAGTGCTGTAGTAAAGAAAACAGAAAGTGGTAGGAAAAAGCAAGCAGGAAGATAATCTTGTTAAGATCATTTTTTTTTTTTTTCAGAGAAATAATAGGGCTAAAAATAGAAAAAAGCAGTCTGTGGAAAAAAGCAGATGATTATTTCAAAGAAACAATTGGATCTAGAAACGAGCCTAAAGAGAGTTAACTTTGTTCGATTTAGGAATAGAGCACTAAAGATACTTTTGGGCCAAATGCTGATCTTAAGTGTTTTGCCCATACACTAGATGTTGGTGCAGAAACATGTCTGAAGATAAGTAACTTATTAATATTTTTATGCTGAAATAAATGGTGAGCGGCTTCCCTGTATGCATAAGCTGAATAAAAGCACATCTGAAATTCCCCTTTTTACCCACACATGTTTATGCTGAAATGCCATGTGAGAGCTTTCTTTCCTTGGCTCTTGAACTGTGTGGGGACTAAAGGCTGTGCAGGAGAAAATGCTGACTATAGAATTTCTTTAACGCGGTTCTGTCAGAGATTTGTAGGAAGTTAATGGCTGTGTGTATTCTGATAAAATGATGTTGGTAAATATGAGTATTACAGCCCAGTAATCAGTCAGACTCTTTCAGGAATTATTTATATAAATCTGTAATTTAAGCTAATTGAAGTATTAGATGACCAATTCATTAATCTTTTTCAATTAAACTGGCTTTTTTTTTTTTTAAACATTCAGGACAGTTGTTGGTTAATGATAGATTTATGACATTTTAGGCCAAGAAAGAAGGAACAGAAGCCAGAAGGAGAGGACTTAAGAACTCTGTGGCTTTGATCTATATTTTGGTTCGACATGGATGGTTTTAAATAATTTGAACTGACTTGGTTACAAACATGAGATAGACAGTTGGGAAAAAGAAATAATTTAAACAAATGTTAAGATTTCCAGTTCCAAGTCCAGATTATTTGACATGTATTTGTGGGAATAATTGGAAGTTCAGACATACTTGTGCTGACAATATTCACTTCTGTGTAAATTTTATTACAAATAAGGAAGTCAAAGAATTAGGTATTTCTAAAAAAATAGTGTCAAATAACAAGGTTTCTTTATACTACAGAGTTAGATAGAGCCCCAGTTGGATAATGGAGGTCACTTTAAAGGGGGCATCATAAAACCAGGACAGTGTTCCTTCCCTGTGTGTTGAACTCAACCCCCCCCACCCCCCCTCCCACCCCCCCCACCATACCTTGAGGTAGCATGCCCAGCCCTGAAATCAGAAGGATGTCAATTCTTTAGCAAGAGAAACAAGAAAAGATACAATGGCTAGCTTAGAGCTATTTGACTCTACCGGGATGTTAGTTTCTCAATTTTTAAATGTGATCTGCATGTTTTATCAATTGTTATGCTTACATTTTTTAAAATAATAGATGTGACATGATTGGGAAGCCCTTCATGTAATTTTTATTGCCAGTATGCAGACTTTGAGGCTCACGTATAGACCAGTAATAGGACGAGAGGTTGAGCTCTTCAAAAAGTAATTACAGCTTCTTTCTTTTTAATCTGCTTTATTATGCTTATATTTAAAGCATTGCTGAATGGAGGCCTGAGTTGTTAAACACCAACCTTGCTGTTTCATTAGGCCTTAATGTGCTGTGCATTAGGGCATTTGCGTCATCTTTATGGGGGAGCTCTGAGCCCTTAGATCAGGTTATAAAAGTCAGAGCCCTGTCAAGATGTGCTTCCCACGGGAAAGTGTTTAACGTATACCACGTTTATAAATGCTCACGATGTCCATGTCGCCTTTCCATATTAGTATACCTTTTCTGTCACTCGGCATTATTCAGGACTCCCATAGCTATGGGATTCCAGCTCTTAAATTTATTTTGGCCTTTCATGAAACTTGAAGGTTAATAGAAAAATCTCACTATTCACTTACCAGTTACTGTCTTGTGTTTGAGCTGGGAGCATTACATTTCTGTTCTGTAAATATTTTTATCGGAGTTGCACAATGTGTCACGTTAGGAGCAGGAAGAACAGATTTTAGAGATAGGAAGTCATCCTTTGTATTTGTATTTTCAACATATTTAACTCTTATGAGCTTTATAGATCCTTAACATATGCCAGTACATTCAATTGAACAGGGGGTTAACAGCTTGGTCTGGGGGAAAAAAAAAAAAAATCAGAGAACATTAATCTCATTTTGGTTTATTTTGACTTTTCCTGAATTTTACTTCCAAATATTTATTTTTTTGCCTTGGAGTTTCCTTTGATCTGGAGGAGGAGGGAAGTTGTAGATCTTAGCAGGTTCTGTTTCTTTGTTTTTCTGAGTGGAGAACAATTGCACTTTAGGACAACTAGTGAATGAGACTTTAATCACTTCAGACTGTCTATAGAGTACAGAATGTTTGTCATATGAAGCCATACCAGCTTTCAGGTCTGTGTCTCTTTAACAGGTAATAAAGTGTGCAAAATAAAACATATGCTCACCCTAAGGCCATCAAGCAAAGCAAAGTTCTGGCATTTACCAGGTCGGTCATGTTCATCATGGAGATGACCCAGCTGGACAGTGTTACCCACCCCAGTGGAGTAGAATAGTTTGACCATCTTCACTGCCTGCCTGTTGGTTAAGTCTCCCTCTGTTGTTGCTCCATGAGGGTCAGTGTGATAAATGTCGACCTCTCTCTAATTTTTGGCTTACCTGCTATCCTTTAAAGAACATGTATCACTTTCTTGAATATCCGTATCTCTCTCTAGGCAGAATGTTTAGAAGAAGAAATCATGGTTATTAGTGCATATAATCAAATTTAACATTACTTAACTCTTAATAAAAATGTTTTAAAAAGCTAAAAAAATTATCCTCAAATGGCCTGCCCTGCTAACCATATCAAGTCAGTGGATTAGTCAGTGCATTCTGTTTCTTGGGTCATTATAATTACAGCATACATGCAGCTGTTGGAAACACGGATCCATAAGCAGTGTCTCACCCCAGGAAAGTTTGGAGGGAGCAGTTCCCTTTCATTTTCTGATTTCCTTCATGGAGTCTGTTTCTGAGAATCATTAGACCACCGACCTCTTGGTTTCTTCATCATATGGTTTTAAAGTTTGAAGTAAATGTTGGGCATTTTCAGAATATCAGAAAAGACCTTTATTTAAATTGGAAGTCAAATGTAAAATTTATTTTTCTGTATTACTTGTAATTTGATCCCTACTATTTTTCATCTGTAGCTTATATAATCAAAATTGTACATGTCTTTTGGGATTTTCTTCCAATTTTGGATTCACTTCTGATAGCAGCTAATATTTATTAAGGATTTCCTATGTGCATAGGTAGATCTAAGCTCTGTACGTGTACTAGTTAACTTCTCTTCATAAAAACCCTTGAAGTAGACATTACTATTATGTCCATCTTTTTTTTAAATGAGGAAGCAGGCATAGAGGAATTGAAGTAACCTGTCCAAGGTCACAGAGTTGTGCAAGGGGTTGATGGGATGCTTGCCTGTAAGTACAGGAATGGGTGTGAGGCAGAGAAGACAGCAGAATGCCCTTAAAGCTTCTCATTTGCATGTACTGCATAGCCTACACGGGCTCAGAGCCCTGTCTACAAAACCACTATGACGTATGACCTTCCCAAATACAAGGCTTGAGTTTACTTCAACTACAAAAGCATTGGAAGATGGGCCAACTGTACGTAAGGGAGGACATACAAAGCTGGTACATGGGGTCTCTGATGCATACTCTGTGAAATCTCATTGAATTTGGGGACCTCACTGATTTCTTTGAGGTTATCTCTCGTCCAATCCCTGCAGTGTAATGCTGCCTTATTTGAACTTTTACTAGGCTCAGAATTGAAATCATTGAAAAGAAAATTAACTTTGCTCATTTTTCTATTTTTAATTACTGTGATCCATTTTCACTGGTACTTTTGCTACTGAAAGTCATTCTGATAAAGTGAGGAAGGGCCAGATTTTGATTTAATCAATTAAGAAGGCAGTGTTTTATCCCGAAACGAAGCCACATTTTATCCACATATTTGATTTTGTTCATATTCCCCTCATTTGGAGGACTTTGTTTTAGGGATTTATGATTTAATATATGGCCAGAGAGTTGTATTTTTCTCTTTCGGTTACTGGGCACAATCTAAGGGTTGGTTTTTCTATGAAGGTTAAATATTAAGTAGATGCATCCGGCTCCCATTTATGTTCTCCATGGCTTTGTAATTAAACTTTTATTCTTTGCCTGCGAGGAAGTACAGGAACGGGAGAGAAGACATCAGAACGCCCCTAGAGTGTCTCATTGACACGTACTTGCATACCCTGACCAAGCTCAGAGCTGTATGGTCTCCCTGGATTCTGAACGTGAGGGGTAGGGCTGCAGGGAGGGACTTGAGAAATACTTCACTTGTCTCCCACTTCCCCTTTAATACTTAGATGACCCGCTGATGTCAGATTACAGAGCACCTGAATTCTTTCATGAGTCCAGTAACAATATATATTCGGGGATCTTATAGTAAACAGTGGTTTGTTCTAAGACCTGTTTTTCCAGCTGATAGGTGGCTCCACCTTGATGTTCCACTGGCACCTCAAAGTCAACGTGCATAAAGCTCAAGTTGTTAGCTCCTTCCCTAATGTTTACCCCTCTCCTTTGTCCTCTACTCCCATTTCCAAGTTGGCGAGGCTGGAAATGCCACGGTTACCCTGGATTTCTTTCTGATGTGTGTGTCTCCCCACAAACAATTGAGTAGTTTGCTTCAGTCTTCCCTGCTTGATGCTTTTATCACCCCCACCCTTCATGTTTACTTAGCAAATTCTTAGTGGTTTCTTTAGTTACTTCTTTTCTCTTTCTGATCCCTTCTGTTCTCTTCTTTTCCTTTCTCTTCTGCTCTTGCTGCCCAGCCCCCCTTCCTCCACCCCTGCTCTCCTGTCCTTTCTTTTCCTTTCTCTCTTTTCTCCCTCCTTCCTCCTCCTCTCCTTCCCTTCTTCCATTTCATCCTCCCTCCCTTCCTTCCTTTATTTGTTAATAATTCTGCTTATAGAGCTACCACCCTACGTTTTGTAGGAAGAATAGGTCTACTTTCTATAAAATGTGTATCATTTTAATTATCCTTGTATAATTCAGTAGAACTCTCTCTCTCCAATAAGACATCACTATTCCAAATTCTCTCTCACCCCCAGTCTCCCTTCACATTTCCCGAGAGCAACTTGCACTGTTTCACTGTCTTGTGCTTTATTCGCTTTGTTTCCCGTACCCGAAAAGCCTTTCCATAGTCACTGCTTTTGAGGATCTGGTCCAGTGCCAACTCGTGAGTCCACAGCTTGGTTGTCACCTCCTTCTGGAAGCCTTTGCTGACCTGTCACTGGGGCGTAGGTTCTCTTCCTCTGTGTTGTCATGGAACTTGGTACCTCTCTCAGCAGAAGCACACCCTCCGCTATTGTCATCTATTTGCTTGTGAGCTTTCTGCCCCAGACCACAGACGTGCTGGGGTTTTGGGCTCTATCATTTCTCTGTGGATCATCTGTGTTTGGCACATAGTAGGCATGCAACAAAGCGCCCTTCCCTAGTGGAAGGATGTAACACAGTGATTCCACTCTCGTGTTTTTCCCATTTAAGACACTCTTTAGAACAAACACTCAATTCTTATCTCTCTCCATCCTGAGCCAGTGGCAAAGTTGGGTCAGATGCAGGAGACAAGTTCTGTGGATCATGCACTCAGCTTTATAATCCACTTGCCTTGCATTTTCTGTTTTGTTTTGCATTTTTCCCTGTGGAACACTGTTTTTTCCAAATTCTTGAGACTGACTTTAAGATTTATTGGTATTCTGTCAGCCCAAATACCAAGTAACTGTAGAGACTTAGGTCAGTTTTATGCCGAGTGAAGTGAGAAAACCAGTTGGGTAGACTGTTGATGGCTGTAATCCAAAAGCTGATAATAAAAATGTACATAATTTAAAATATTCAGGACTTTACCCTTAAAATCACCCCTTATATAAAGTTTTGGTTCCCCCACAAAAAAAAATTGGTTGGCTCTTATTATTCAAATTTTTTATTGGATTTGTTACTTATTTTGTGGAAAAGAGTGTTTACAGGAACAACTGTGGTGACTCCAGGAAAGCCAGGAATAGGGTGTGGTAGCATGGGACTAAGAAGATCACCATCCAATTAGATAGGTTATTGAACTGTCTAACAGTTCGTCTCCACCAAAGGTCCATCACTGCGGCACACTCTGTATGCCACAGTTTTTTTCTGAAGCACTGTATAGTGCAGAAACATTCCCTGTGTGGATTAACACATTGATTCCGACTCTAGTTATTTTCAGCCGAGATCGGCCCTGACAGATTTCTTCAAGCTACTTGTAACTTCAGTCTTTGAGCAGTGATTTTTAGCAACTTAGCTTTTTATTAAGTGAGGGTTTTACTGTTTTGACTATCAGCCCATAACCTCAAGTCCCCTTAAATTAGTACCCTCCTAATTGTCTCTGTTGCTTTCAATTATAGTACTTGAAAATGAACCACATCTGAGGAAGAGTTTGTATTTAGTTCAAACAACCCTTTTTGTTCCCCTGACAAGAAGTACATGTCCCGAAGTGTCATTTCAAGAGTTCTGAGGCTTCAAAAGAATATTTTCCTTTGACATATTCTTTTAGATATTACTCTTACCAGTTTTTGTTCCGTATTATTAGAAGGAAGTAAATGAATTAAGGTTAAAGACCTTGCAAAAAGCCAGCCCTTTATATTTCTAACTTCTACAGAGAAACATTTTTGCGAAAAGACGTATGTAAATAAATTAGAAACAAAGGCCATGAAACATACTTACATGGAAGGAGTAGTTTTTTAAACTAAGTTTAAAATGGAATAAAAAGCCATCACAGTCTTCAATCAGTGAAAAATGACTTCAAATCTGTTCTTTTTCATGCCTTTAACAGGTAAGTCTAGTGTTTCTGTTTAACTATAATTCACAAGCAAATGGCTCCATAGTCGCTGGTTTTTGGGTGAAAGATGCATTTTGTCCAGTTTTTTGAAGAAGCTCAAATATGTCCAGTTGAGTCAATAAGGGGGGTGTGAATTACAGTTGTGTTCTCATCCCAGGTAACTCAGGGGCCTTGGTGACAAATTTTCATCTGTGCCCACATCTACCACAGTAACTTCATTCATTCAAACCAAGTATATTGAGCCCCTGCTGACTTCCAAGGATGAATAAAATATCATTCCTTCAGTCCAAGAAGGAAGTCAAACAGAAGCATTAGCTTAGTAACAACAGAATCGAACCTTTTCGTATACAGCTAAGAACACTAGGAGTGACAAGTTTATGAGTTTGTCAATGAATGACTTCACCATGTTCCCACTGTTTAGCCTTTTCACCCCATTAGCAGGACAAATTAAATTAGATAGTCCAGTTTTATTGAATAATGATCCCATTCATGTGTATAGTACTCTTACAATATGCTGACTAACATGGCATACACTAGTTCCATGTGGCTATTTAAATTTCAGTTAATCAAAATTAAATTAATGAAAAATCAACAAAAATTACTTAAATCAGTTCCTCAGTTGCACTAGCCCTATTTCAGTTGTTCAGTAGCCACATGTGGCTCAGAGCTACCCTCTTGGACAGGGTGGACTGCAGAATATTTCCATCATCTCAGAAAGTTCTACTGAACAGCACGATCTTGAGTTTACAAATCAGTTTCAGCTACATTCTTCCCCTTGATCCTCACAATAATCCTGTAAGATGGCAAGGTGTACACTGTTATTTATATCCATAAGGATGAGGAGATTGAGGTGCCAGGGGGTTAAATAATGTGTCTTTGCACAGACTTTAACTTCTGGAACTTCCCTCGGGAGCAAACAAATCCAAGTAAAGATTAATACTATTATCTACAAATCTCGATCTTCAAATATAAGTAATTTAAAGGCAGAGATGTGGTCTAGCTTGCTCACTGTTGTATTCCAGTATCTATTCCAGAGATTGGCACAAACTAAATACTCAGTGGCTACTAATTAGATGAACGAATAGGTGTAATTTTTGGTCCAAACATAATTTACAGTTTAATAGAAATTTTAAAATATGCATATCCATGTCAAAGGAACTGCTGGATTAACAGGTTGCAATTATAATTCTGGTTAGCAAAAGAAAAAAAGATTGAAACTTAAACTGTTTATTCTGTGATCTCTTTTTTCAGTCTAGTCATAGCGAGGGAATTTTTTTCTATTCCTTGCTGGGTTCGACCATTTGAAAAGTTTGAAATAATTCTCTGAATGTGTAGGTGCTGTTTCCTGGCAATAAGATTCAAGAAACTGTTGTTGCAAACACTTATTTTGTATTAACTGTTGATGCTGTGTATTTGTATTTAACCTATGAAAGAATTGTTTTAAGTTAACGTTTATGGATCATGCAAATACAATGAATATGGTCAGTAGTCTTAGGTATGGTCTCCTAAAATAATAAATTATGTTTTATTTTAGAATGGCATTTAAATGATATGCATCAGTTTATTTCACTATGACTTAAATGTCCATCTCTTACAAAGAAAGTATGAAAATGGCCACAAGGGTAGCCTTTAAATCTTTTTGAAAGAGCAAAGGAATAGAACACTAAGTAACAATGTTTCCCAAAGTTGGCTTTTAATAATTTTTTACATATTTTTATAATGGCTATACTAGCTTTAAGTAATATAAAACTAGCTTTAAGCTAGTTATACTAGCTTTAAATAATATAAAAACTAATATGATTTACTGCTATTTACCAAGAAGACAAATAGATAACCTTATAGAAATGTCAGTATTATTGTTCTTGTCATTAAATGAGATACTTGTGTTTTTGTTTGCTTGCTTGGGTGGTTTTGAAAGAGCATCTTAAGTAATAATGGAGCTGGCTGGTTTTTCCTGGGTAAAAAACACAACCTGTAGACACACAAATACCACCAACTTAAAAGATTTAATGAGGTTTTCACGGTAACTTAGTTAATCCTAAACCAAAATGCGATACTGGAAGTTTTGGGGGGTTTTTTTGTTTGTCTGTTTACCACACGGCCTTTCTTTCACGGTCTCTTCACCTGATAGTAGTCATTGTTAGCCTGGATTTTTTAATTTTTATTTTTAAAGTTTTTGTCAAATACTGGATGGGATGCTGTGATGCGTAGTAGTAACTTTGATTCGCTTTAACATCCTATGTTTAGGGATTCCTTTGGCCTCTAAGTGCTCCTTGTTCAGCCCTTTCAGGGTAGACATGGAATATGTGGCTTGGAGATTGCAAAATCAAAGATACAGTGATGATGTGTTGTGGTTTCTCAGGAATCCCTGTTCTACAAGCAGAAGTTAAAATCATTTTATGTTAGGAAGATCGACAACTCTGAAGCAGTATGGTAGCTAAAGCAAGAAAATTTTGGTTTGCTGGTTTTGCTCACATGAGAGAAGAAGGGCATACTTCTGCATTTGCCCCTTTTGATTCAAGTTGAAGTTCCTGAACAAAGTTACCAGAGTTGATGGAATCCCACTGAAATGCTTTGTTTTGTTTTTGGAAACAAGGTTCCTCCTCACCCCTAGTGAACTGGGAAATAGATGGAGGGATTTTGCAATATGATGACATTCCAGGGCACATTTTAGTTGTTCTAGTTACTGAAATGCTAGGTTAGAAGGGTATATTGGCTGTATCCTCATGCGGTCTGGCTTTGACATCTCTCTCACAGCCAATGGCCAGGCTCCTGGCTGGGAGGGTGCCCCCTTCTTCCCCTTCTGGTTAGATGATGCCTGGCTGTTGTGGACAGATGGGAGTCTGTGTGCTTGCCATGGGGGATGTAGACATCACCCAAAGTGAAACATTGTCATCCTTCGATTAAAGGCTGTAGGAGACGTTTGTAAATTATTACCTTAATGTACAGTAAGTGTTGAGCTGTTTCTGTGATCATGCACATTTCCGGGAACTGTAATATTGGAAACAAATGTAGGGGTGGCCCCAGCTGAATAATTCTTGGCCAGACAGGTTAAATCTTTTGATCAATCTCACAACCTCTCTTTAAGTGGCAGAATGGACTGCATTCTCAGTCCTGTACAATAGAGGTGCAAGCGTGTTTCTCAGCGTGCTAAAGGAATATTATTTGCATATTAAGTAGAACTTCTTAAATGATTTTTGAGATGCTTGAGACTTTCCTCATGGAGTGATTTGGATATGAGCAGTGATCACGCATGTCACTTTTGAGCAGCTGTTGAAGAAGGCAGAACATGATTATGTCACGTGCTTAATCTATTATATCTGGTAGCTAGAAAAACTCAGATATTCTCTGATAGTTAGAAGAGGAAATCTCTCCTTTTTTGGAGCATTTCTATCAAAAACTCTGTTTTAAACCAGGAATTTTGGTTACTCAGCAGTGGCACTTAGTTCAGCTGCCCTTTGCAGGGCACACGGAGGAAGGATTTCATATAAAGTGACTTTTGAATGACTTCATTGCCCTAATGCTGTACAGTTCTATAATTTTGGATAGAAAGGAGAGCTGTGATCATTTTTGTCGTGGGACAATTTTATTTTGGCCTTTGAACATCCCCATGACCCACTGAGACAGAGCCTTGATCAGATGAGGCCCTGGAAGGTTTTCTTCTTTTCCTTTATCCTAGGTTGGGAAACATTTTAAACTTTTTACGTTAGACCTTCTTCACCAAGACTTCAGGTCCACCGTATTCATTTCATTTTTGGTTTAAAGGTCCACCGCATTCATTTCATTTTTGGTCTAAGAGTGCCTGGGCTTTAATCATAAGGCATTTTGTGTGGTCATTTTAGCACCTTTATTTTACCCAAAAGGTAGACTTCATCTTTGCCCAAAGCTTCATTGCTATAGGAACTGAACAGAGGATTTCCTTGGAGAACATCTGCATTGAGTAATCTCTAAGCAACTGCCTCTAGTTTTGACAGCAACCCTTAACTTCATGAGAAGAAATCCACTGTGATTTGGATACTTCTGCAAGCATGTGGTTTGAAGGAGACCGTAGTAAAACCTACTTACTTGAAAATTGTTTTCTTGGCTTTTTAAGAAAAGTATTTATTAAATCCATTGAATTAGTTATAGTCCTCTTATTACTTATCTTTATCTGTTACTTTGGCCAAAAATGTTTAGCATAATGAGCCTCTCAAAGAGTAGCTATTGAGACATGAAGAGTGCATTTCTTTGGCTCTGATTATTCAAGTGATTTCATAATAAGCAGAAGTACTATTGTATTTTTTGATGTGGAATATTTGGCAATATCCCCTCCTCCCTCCTACAGAGAGCACGAAATTAACGATACCTTTGAAGTAACATCCATCTCTTCTGTACCAGGTCACTTCGGGTGGAACATTCATTGGCATCGGACGGAAAACTCCAGATTGCCAGGGAAACACCAAGTACTTCCGCTGCAAATTCTGCAATTTCACTTACATGGGCAACTCCTCAACTGAACTAGAACAACATTTTCTTCAGACGCACCCGAACAAAATCAAAGCTTCTCTTCCCTCCTCTGAGGGTGCGAAACCTTCAGAGAAAAACTCTAACAAATCCATCCCTGCACTTCGGTCCAGTGATTCTGGAGACTTGGGAAAGTGGCAGGACAAGATCACGGTCAAGACGGGAGATGACACTCCTGTTGGCTACTCAGTGCCCATCAAGCCCCTCGATTCCTCGAGACAAAATGGTACAGAGGCCACCAGTTACTACTGGTGTAAATTTTGTAGTTTCAGCTGTGAGTCATCTAGCTCGCTTAAACTGCTAGAACATTATGGCAAACAGCACGGAGGAGCGCAGTCAGGCGGCCTTAATCCAGAGTTGAATGATAAGCTTTCCAGGGGCTCTGTCATTAATCAGAACGATCTAGCCAAAAGTGCAGAAGGGGAGCCAATGGCCAAGGCAGACAAGGGCTCTAGTGGGGCTAAAAAGAAGGACTTCTCCAGCAAGGGAGCAGAGGATAATATGGTAACGAGCTATAATTGTCAGTTCTGTGACTTTAGATACTCCAAAAGCCACGGCCCTGACGTCATTGTAGTGGGGCCACTCCTCCGTCACTATCAGCAGCTCCATAACATCCATAAATGTACCATTAAGCACTGTCCCTTCTGTCCCAGAGGCCTTTGCAGCCCAGAAAAGCACCTTGGAGAAATTACTTACCCATTTGCTTGTAGAAAAAGTAATTGTTCCCACTGTGCACTCTTGCTTTTGCACTTGTCTCCGGGGGCAGCCGGAAGCTCACGAGTCAAACACCAGTGCCACCAGTGTGTGTTCTCCACCCCTGACGTAGATGTCCTCCTCTTCCACTACGAGAGTGTGCATGAGTCCCAAGCTTCGGAGGTCAAACAGGAAGCCAACCACCTGCAAGGACCGGATGGGCAGCCGGCTGTCAAGGAGGGCAAAGAACACTCATGCACCAAATGTGATTTCATTACCCAGGTGGAAGAAGAGATTTCCCGACACTACAGGTAAGCCATTGGGGGGGGCGGGGAGGAGCGATGTCAAAGAAAACGATCCAAAGAATCCAGAGGGCTGATCCCAGAATCTTCGGGAATGATTGTGATGACTTGGGGAAGTTACGGGACAAGTAAACATAAAAGACCGTTCATAAAACTGCAGATTATGTATTTATCGAGGTGGTAACCACAGATTTTAATATGGTCACTTGTTTCAGACCGTTTACTCTTATTCTTCATACCCGTTCTCTGCCGTTTGCGGGGCAGTCTTTTACAATTTGCGGTGATGACGGTAATGCTGATGAGGTCACTCATTTACCACAATTCATGGATTTGTCCTTGCCAGGGGGCTCTGCGTCCCATCGTTTTTGATGGGGCTGCTCCCAAATGAAAGGTGCCATTGTCATGTGTTCTCTTCTCTATTCCAGCTGGGAGGCAATCAGCTTGAGGACAGGTTGCTCATTTTTCTTTTAAAATGAGATTGGACATTCTTCTGGCTTTAAAAAAAAATTTGAGCAACATCCTCATTTCTCAAAGAAACAGTAATCTGAAGGTGAGAATTCTGCAAGAGGTGTGACTTTGAATTTCTCTATGCTCACTCCTCTGAGTGGGTAAAGCCACAGTTATTATAGATCCATAAGCAGAGATATAAGATATGTTCATGTTTTTTTTTTCACTTTCATCCTATTCTCTTTTTAAATGTTACTTTTCCCAGTTAATCTTTCATATTTTCTTTTTTTTTTTTAAGATTTTATTTATTTATTTGACAGAAAGAGAGAGAGAGACAGGCAGGGGGAGCGGCAGAGGGAGAGGGAGAAGCAGGCTCCCCGCTGAGCAAGAAGCCTGATGTGGGACTTGATCCCAAGACCCTGTGATCGTGACTCCAGCCAAAGGCAGTTGCTTAACCGACTGGGCCACCCAGGCACCCCAGTCTTTCACATTTTCTAAAGATGGGTCTAGGATACATCTCTTTATTTCATTTATACATTAATTCCTTAATGAATTAGCTCCAAAAATACACATTGTGCCAGGCATTGATGATAAAGGAGAACACAAGACAAACCTAGTCTGCACCCACATGGAACTTACAGTTTAGTAGGGAAGTCATTAGTGGATCATTATGAGTACAAGTGTCACAACAGATGAAGTAGAGACCCCTGTGTTTAAATAGAATGACCACGAAGCCCAATATGGTAGATGAGGAGCATTTAACCTGAGGAAGGAGCCTCCCTGAGGAAGAAGCATTTAACCTGAGACTTGGCCATATGAGGGGAATTTGTTTAGCAAAATCCTGGTAATACAGCACGTTCAGATGTTACTTAGTGTTCAGTGGGTGCTTATTGTTATTGTGCCTCTAAGCATCAAAGCAAAGAGCTTTATTTACTATTTTTAAATGTTTTTTCCTCTGTAGACTCAGTATCCTAGTTTAAAAATCTTCCCATTCCAAGATTTTAAACAGTTTCTTAAACAGATTTTAATTTTCCCATCGCAAGAGTTTGAACAGTTCCTCCCATTCTTTTTAGGAGTTGTGTGTCCGTGTGAGTGTGTGTGTGTTGTCAGTCAGCAGTAACGAAGCAGTTCATGTCCAACAATAGGCTAATAATGTTCGATGTTAATTTGAAGGGCATCCTAATGTTCACAGTGAATCTAAATGTTCAGAAAACACTTCCTTGAGATTTACACTGCTTAATTTATAAGGTCAGCCCTAGGAAAGACACAGTCCTGTAATCAAATATGTGTTCACACTTGTAGTGAGTGTTCCTGCCTCCTCTGATGTTAGCTGCATGCTAATTTATTTCTGGGCTCACAGACATTAGCTTCCTCCTGAGCTTTACCAGTGTGCATATACATTTGTTCGGTGGTATAAAAATTAGGTAATCCATTCTATTTTTGAAAGAGGAGGCTTTCCTTAATCTTGAGGAAATTAGCCACACCGCACCGCACCACACGCACGCACATGCGCACACACACACCCCGATACATCTGGATGCCAGATCACTTGCATGAGTGGCTTTTTTTGAGGATGCTGAGGCCTTGCTTGAAAATGTGTCTGGAAAAGCAGAGTTTCTATATGCTTTGGATAGACCAAAAAAAAAAAAAAAACCCAACTCCCAAGAAATAAAAGTATGAATAAAAATATTACTGAATAATCTCAGAGTTTAGTTAATAGTAATGAAAATAAGCTCTTGAGGGAAGAAACTAGTCTTGTCTTGTTCACTGCCGTATCTACACAATTTAGCACAGTGTCAGAATGGCTAATAAGTCCTCAGTGAGTAGATCTTTAAGTAAATGAAATGCCTGTGAGTTTTTTACTTCACAGTCGTTAAGGATAAGCCAAGATCTCCATGGTAAGTTACAGTTTAATCTCAGACTATTTTATGGTCTTGAAACCCTTCTGAAGACTTAGGGCTCCACACCAAATGACAGTTGTCTGTGCATTTTGAATTTAGGTCAACCTTTTAGCAATTTTTAGATGAGAAAACTGAGCAATACTTGTTCCTAGGGCATTAAAATCCTCCTGCACTTACTTTTAAAAAATATTTTATTTATATATTTGAGAGAGAAAGAGCGAGCATGAGTGAGGTGGGGTGCTGGTGGGGAGGGGCAGAGGGAGAGGGAGAAGCAGACTCCCCGCTGAGCAGGGAACCTGACACCAGGCTTGATCCCAGGACCCCAGGATCAATCACGACCTGAGCCAAAGGCAGACGCTTAACTGACTAAGCCACCCAGGAACCCCATTCCTGCACTTATTATTAAAACCTGCTCTGGGGCGCCTGGGTGGCTCAGTCATTAAGTGTCTGCCTTCGGCTCAGGTCATAATGCCAGGGTCCTGGCATCAAGCCCCACATCAGGCTCCCTGCTTGCAGGGAAGCCTGCTTCTCCCTCTCCCACTCCCCCTGCTTGTGTTCTTGCTCTCGCTATCTCTCTCTGTCAAATAAATAAAATCTTTAAAAAAAGAAAACCTGCTGTAATTCATGTGGTCCTGGATTGAGGTACTGCGTAGTTTTTCACTGATCTGTTTATGAGTTCTTGTAGAAATATTTGCAATTTGGACACTTACACTTTCAGAAATTCTACTGAATGTTGAACAACAGTGAAGGTTCTAGGGATGTGAAAGGAGATAGTCCTATGGATGCTGAAAACTTGTTCTGCTATCAAAGCATTTTCCCCACATGCTACATTTTGAAGATAATATAAGAGGACAAGTTTACCATATCACAAGAATATTTTTCTGGTTAAATTTATGTTTATTCATATTATACATGTTTGGAAACTTTCTCCGTAATTCTGTTGTAACTAGGGAATATTCTAGGCTTTTGATTGCTTTATGTATTAGTCTTATGGTGTAGTAAAAAGGTAGTAGAAGCTAAGATCTATAAAGTACATGAAATCAGGTAGCTATAAAAAAAAACTACAGCTGAGAAGCAGGAGAGTTGATTGAGAGTTATGAGTGAAAACTTTGGTGTGGATTCCACTCAGTGGGCATTTTCAAGAATCAGGTTTAATCTTGGTTGAACTGCAAACATTATTCAGTCAGTAACTGGGACTTGGTCAATTCTCTTTTCTTAATGTTTCATATTTACTTATGTTACCCCTAGCTCACATTTGACTGACTTACTATGTTCTACTCCTGCATTTGTTCCCCACACTGTTTGTTTTATTATTTATTATTTAATTAAACAGTATATCCATTCTCTAATTGATTACCTACCATTCTCCTCACTAGAATTTTTTGTGTTATAACTTGGGTTTCTGGAGTAAGTAGGAGTACTGTCTCCTCACAAAACAACTATAGTAGATAAAACGTACTTTTCAAAGCCTTGCTAGACTTCCATGAGTTAGAGAAATTTCTGAAGCTTTTTTCGTCTTCCCTTTACCAAGAGTGGACTAAACCCAGACTGGGGAGAAGTGAATAGCAAGCGTGGAGTGTGATGTTGTGCTGAGACAAATACCAGTATTGATGTAGGTCAGTCAGGAGACTACGCCTGGAGTCACTGACAGCAAGCGGCTGGTGAATCTGTTTTACGTTAAGCTGGACCTTGAAGGTGGCTGAAGTGATTCCACATTTAGAGCCTCCTCTGACTCCCGTCAGAAGTAAACACAAGTTTGTCTATATGAAATACTCCAATTTTCACCTCCATGATATCTGTGGCAGAAGATAAACCTTAGATGAGTCCATTATTATAGAAATTAACCATACAGGAAGGGATTTAAACCATTCTATGGGAAATCAGTGGGAATTGCAAATAATGGATCTAGATACCCAGGAAAATGATAAGTTATAAGAATATAATATATTCTTAGTTATAAGAAAGCTATAAAATATAATACTTTTCATATAAAAGTTTTTATATTATTATTATATATTATATTATTATATTATAAAATATATATATATTTTAAAATATATAAATATATATATAAATAGATATATATAAATAGATATATAAATATAAAAATATATTATATTTTTATATTATAAAAAATAATGTGTTTAAAGAAATGAAAATCAGATCTATAAACTGATCAAACTCCATGAGACTATAAAGGATTAGAAATGTTCAAGAAAAGAAACAAATAGTATTTTTTGAATTGAAAATATAATTATTGAAACTTAAAATGTGGATAGGTTCAATAACAGATTGGGAAATGATAGAAGGCAAATGAATTAGTCACAAGTTAAATCTGAAGACATTAGCCAGAATATTTAAAAGAGGGGGATGGGAAGTATCAAAAGTAGACAGTAGGTTATAGAAATGTAATAAGCTGTTTTAACCTGCATCTAATTAGAGTCCTAGGAGAAAAGAATATAGAGAATGGAAGATAGGCAAATAGTATTTGAGGAGATAATGGCAGAAGATTTCTAGAACTGAAAGATGAAAGACATAAGCACACAGATACAGAAAAGCATAGCTTATACTAAACAGGGACATATGCAAATAAATTCAGTCACAGACACATTGTAGTAAAAATTAAAATGCCAGAGAGGTCCTTTTAGAGCCCCTAGAGAGAAACAACATATCAACTACTTAGAAAAGACAATTAGGTTGACAGCAGACTTTATAGGCCACGATGGAAAACAGAAGAGGGAGGAATTCTATTTAAGGTTTGAAAGGAAAAAAACAAACAAACACAAAAATAGTCAACCTAGAATTGCCTACCTGTGAAAACAATTTTCCACGAACAAGCAAAGATATTTTCACATAGACAAAGATCAGGAAACTATTGGTAAATCTAAACAGACATAGTCTGCCTTATTTGTACAGTTAAAAGGAGACAGACTAAGGTGTTGGGTAAAACAATTATGTAAGTTTGTAGGGAAAATGATCAGAAGTAAAGTGCTTAAAAGCCCTTGAATTGCCTGGAGGTAGTGTGTTAGGATTTTGCTCTGCATACTTGGAAACTTAAGGATAACCAGTGAAAGAATAGGAAATGGGTACATAACTTCTGAAGCTATAGAGGAGAATGGAACAACAAAATAAAATTCTATTTTCTTAAAAAAATGGCAAGAGAGGGTACATGGGGAAAATGTATAAATAGATAAATAAGATTTTAAGGTAAGATGGTAAAAAAAAAAACAGCTATCAGAAAGCTTAATGAACCTGGGTGGATTAAACTTTCCACTTAAAAGGTATTATCAGATTTATTCAAAAAGAAAATTCAACTCTAAGCTGTTTACATAGGATACACGCTCAAAATATAAGTGTATGGAGAGTCTAACAAAAAAATAGACAGAGGGACACCTGGATGGCTCAAGTCGGTTAAGCATCTGCCTTTGGCTCGGGTCATGATCCCAGGGTCCTGGGATCAAGCCCCGCATCAGGCTCCCTGCTCAGCGGGAAGCCTGCTTCTCCCTCTCCCTCTGCTACTCCTCCTGCTTGTGTTCTCTCTTTCTCTCTCCATCAAAAAAATAAATAAAATCTTTAAAAAAAAATAGACTGAGTTATAGGCAATATAAACCAAAGGAATATTGAGATAGCATTATTAAACTCATACAATTTAGATTTTAAGACAAAAAGCATAGGAGGGAAAAGTCAATACATAATGATAAGAGGTTCATTTCTTGAGGGAGATATAATAATTCTAAATATATAAAATATAGTCAAATCTATATGTAAAACAAAAACTGATTGACAACTACAGGGAAAATACGACAAACCACAATCACAGTGATAGATTTTAAGCAACCTGTGTTACTAAAGGTTGAACAGAAAAAAAATTTTCAAAATATAAAAGATTAGAACAACAAATTAACAAACTTCATTTAATAAAAATATATCAATTGTGCATCCAACAATTTAGAGAATTCACATGCTTTTTAAGCATATATAAAATACTTAGAAAAATTAACACATTTTAAGCAAAAAAACAAATTTCAGAAAGAAGTATCATACAGAGCATATCCTTTGACTCAGTGTAATTAAGTTGGGTCTCACTAACAAGAAGGTAAGAATAGATGAAGTTACATGAGGCAAATACTAACCAAAGAACAAAGGAGGTGATTTTTATCTCAGAAAACATAGATGTTAAAAAAATTATAAAGGGTAAAAATGGTCAATACATGTGACGCATAAAGTGAATTGGCAAAATTCTGGCAATATCAAATGCTCATATTCCCATTGGAAGCATAATTACACTCCTCAGAAGAAAATGTCTTTCATGGATACATTTGGAAACCTGTGCAAAAATGTTCACAGTAGCAGTTTTTGCAAGCAGGACGACCAAAACAAAAAAACAAAAACAGCAGGGGCACCTGAGTGGCTCAGTTGGTTAATCGTCAGACTCTTGATTTCAGCTCAGGTCATGATCTCAAGGTCATGAAATTGAGCCCTGTGTTGGGCTCCGTGCTGGGCGTGGAGCCTGCTTAGGATTCTTTCTCTTCCTCTCCCTCTGCCCCTCCCACCCTGCTTGCACACATGCACGCTCTCTCCCTCGTAAAAAAAGAAGAAAAAAAAAGGAAAAAAATACCAATTAATAATGATAGCTATTGTCATTAAATAATTTGTAGATTTTCTTTTTTTTTAAAGATTTTTATTTATTTGAGAGAGAGCATGAGAGAGAGAGAGCACCAGCGGAAAGAGAGGCAGAGGGAGAGGGAGAAGCAGGCTTCCCGCCGAGCAGGGAGCCCGATGCGGGGCTCGATCCCAGGACCCTGGGATCATGACCTGAGCCAAAGGCAGGTGCTTAACGACTGAGCCACCCAGTCGCCCCAATTTGTAGATTTTCATACAGTGGAATATTACACAGTAGTGAATTTAAGTAAATGACAATTGAATATGACATAGATGAATCTTGTAAGTACAATTTTGGCAGAATAAAAACAAATTGAAGACTATTTGCAGCTGGATACCATTTTATGTGAGTACAAAAACTAGCAAAACAAAACTATATACATGTTATATGTGTGTTTGTGTATTCACATATATACCATATATATTCACATATATACCATATATATTCATATACATTCATGTACATATATGGAACTATACCATAAGTATAATTTTCTCTATATCATCTCTTTCTATATATGTATATACATATATGCATACATGGATCTCTCTGTATTTCTCTGTATATATATATATTTATACCAACACACAGAGAGAGAAGGCATACATATATATGTAATCATATTCTACAATTATGTTCCAGTTTTTATTTTTTTGTAAACCTAAATATGAATGTGTATATATATTTATACATACACACACATATATGTAGACTGTGTATATGACTAACATTATATGATAACATTTTATTTTATTTTATTATTTTTTTAAGATTTTATTTATTTATTTGACAGAGGGAGACAGCGAGAGAGGGAACACAAGCAGGGGGAGTGGGAGAGGGAGAAGCAGGCTTCCCGTGGAGCAGGGAGCCCAATGCGAGGCTCCATCCCAGGACCCTGGGACCATGACCTGAGCAGAAGGCAGACGCTTAACAACTGAGCCACCCAGGCGCCCCTATATGATAACATTTTAAAATGAAAATGGAACCTCAGTTTTCATCAGTGAAGTCCAATAAATACTTGAATAAATGCTCAGTCCCCCTTATGAGTAAATAACTACTTAAAAATCATTACTATTGTCATTGTCTACCTGCTTGTTATCTAGAATGTGAAAAAATGGACATATTTTTGGTAGTAAATCTGATGACAAGCATCTGTCTAGATGGAGATTTATGAATGCATTTTAAAATGTTTAGACAGTGTTTGAATCTGTTAGACCTAAAATCTGTAACTCGGACTGAAGGAAATAACGTTGGATACCATAGCTGGTCAAATTAAGGTAGCTACTGCTCAATCTCTGCCTTAACAGAGCACCGAAAGGAGCATGGACTGTGTGCTCTGCTAATTCTAAAGAGCAGATTTTATGATAAGCACTTAATTATCAACACATCTTTAAAAGCTGAGTACGTAGTGCATTAGCACAGAGTTTCTCAAAGGGTGCGGACCATGATGGTTACATTTTAGATTTGTGTATGTTATAGGTGACATGTTCTTTTAAACAATACCTAATAAATCAGTTGCCTGTAATACTTTGAAATGGACCTAATAGTTCAAGCTGAGAATTTCCATTGTGAGACAGAACATTACCCAGGATATTACAGTCCTTCAAGAAAATAACCCACAGTCGGCACTACCTTTATTTGTATGTACGATTAGAATTTCAGATTTAATGGTCCTGAAGACTTTGTACAAGAACCATGATCAATTCCTGGGATAAAATAAAGTTTAGTCATGATTTCTAGTTCATATCAGTTCATAGAAATCATTTCCCAATTCTTACTCACTTTCTATTTTATGGGGAGGTTTGTCTTCCTTTAACATTTGGTGAGGAATATCTTCTTTTTGAAAGTGAATCAGGGAATCATAAATTGAAATTTTTCAGATATGACACGAGTTGTATTTTCTTCTACCACTTGAAATGACCCCATATTCCCCTTAAGAAACCCAGTTACTCCAAGTGAGTAAACACTAATCAGATTATTTCAGCTTTAAAAATACAAGATGAGTGGATTGAATGGAATCTTACTCAGGGTTCAGTTTATCTTATATTTTGTAGACTGTTCCTCTGTACTTAACTAAGACTGAATATTATTTGCAGTTCCAGCTTCTAAAAGTTGACTGATCTGGTTATTCACCTGTAATTCCTTTTTTTATCTTTGTCCCTCAGATACTCTCTTCACCTGCTCTTCATCCCTCATTCTCCAGTGTCCATAATCTCAAGTGCTGCATGTTAGAGGCCTTGATACCAGAAAAGTGTATATTACAAAATGACTAACTTTATTAGATACCAGATCTGTTGATCTATATTTAAATTAAACCACCTTCGGGCGCCTGGGTGGCTCAGTTGGTTAAGCGACTGCCTTCGGCTCAGGTCATGATCCTGGAGTCCCTGGATCGAGTCCCGCATCGGGCTCCCTGCTCGGCGGGGAGTCTGCTTCTCTCTCTGACCCTCACCCCTCTCATGTGCTCTCTCTCATTCTCTCTCTCTCAAATAAATAAATAAAAATCTTTAAAAATAAATAAATAAATAAATAAATAAATAAATAAATAAATAAATAAAATCTTTTAAAAAAATAAAAATAAATTAAACCACCTTCATTTACTCTTCTTCTATGGTAATTTGTCTGTAGGTGTTAGATTCCATAATTACCAAAAAAATACCTTTCAAAGTCTAATTGATTAGTATTTATGATCTACTCATTTACCCCCATGCTTTGTTTAGTCGTTGAAGAAGAAACAGATTTCAGTGGTTAAGGAGTACACCTGTTTGGTAGAGGAGAGCTTTTCAGATGCTGGCAGAAATCTCTGGGAGATTACATTTAGAAGAGAAAAGCATTGCTCAGATCTGAGTTCACATATACTATGGGCTAGTTTATTGTAAAAATAGAAATATAGAGGGGCGCCTGGGTGGCTCAGATTGTTAAGCATCTGCCTTCGGCTCAGGTCATGATCCCAGGGTCCTGGGATCGAGCCCCGCATTGGGCTCCTGGCTCAGCGGGGAGCCTGCTTGTCCCTCTCCCTCTGCCTCTCTCCCTGCTCGTGCTTTCTCTCTCTCTCTCTCTGTATCTCTGTGTCTCAAATGAATAAATAAAATCTTTAAAAAAATAGAAATATAGAAGTTTTATCAGAGTAAGGTAATGATAGAGTAGCATCTTTGAGCTGATCTTTTTCTAGGATCTAGAAAAGCTCAGCCCCTTATGAACTTTGAAAATAATGTATTATCTCTGCTAATGAATGAAACACTATTGCTAAAGCCACTGTACATTGAAATATGGATGGAACTGAAATAAATGCATTTTATAGCACATGAAAATTCTGTTAAATAGGATAAGGAATAAAACAACTTTTCTCACAAATTTTAAGTCATTTGAATTAAATACAATTTGGTCTTTTGTTAGGCAGCTTATAGTTTTCTCTGGAGGCAAGGGATGATTTAGCTTTTCTATCAAATTTCTTCGATTCATGTCCTCGTTGTCTAAAATGTTACATGAGACATACTGATTTTGTTTAAATATATCCCAAATATTGCATGGGACGTACTTACACTAAAATATTTGTTTTTTTTACACTGACATTCAAGTCGTCATTTTGTGTTTATCTGGCAATCCTGTGCTAGGGAGACCTACGAAATGACATCTTTTTCCCTTAGGTAGCATGAGGAGAGTGTTTGCTATCTGTTTGGCAGGAGAATATAGAATTTAAATTAATGCAAAGCATATATTTGTATTAAGGAGAAGTTTGGCTAAATGTAGCCAGAAGTTCTAGGAGTTTTTAAATAATGAAGGATTTATTCAGAAAAGCCACTCAAAATGCACCGTCTATGAAATATATCTGTGTACTTCTTCTTAGTATTTCTTCGCTGCTTTATGATTCTGTATATTAAATCCAGCATCCTGAACATCCACAGAGCTGTGGTGGTTTATCCCTTTTGTGATTAAGTATATATTTACTATTGGATGTTCTGGGTGGAGAGTGGATACAGAGATGTGTGAACATTGATCTTGATGTTAAGGCAATTACAGTATAACCGTAATCTAGGACATACACAAGATTTTAATAAAAGGCAATGTGGAAAAAGTCCTCAGAAGAAAACAGATTTGGAGGAGCTCAGAGGGTGCTAGGCATACTTGGGTTGAATCATTTTGGAAGTCTATATGGGTGAGAGTATGGATCTTGGGAAATGCAAGAAAGATTCCTTGAACTTCTTTGAAGTTTTCATATGAATGCTCATAAAATGAAATTCATTTTGTAGGTCAGAGGCGAGTCCAAACTAAAGTATTTTCACAGTGACTAAACTTGTATCCTTCTGTAATGTTCCTTATACTAAGGATTAAAATCATCTATTTTTATTTTTAGGGGACATGGCATTATGTTGAAGGTGTTCTCAGTAATTATTGAGAGAATGACACATGTCAGAGAATATATGTACATCTTTCAGGGACTAACTCCAGAATCAGCTAATAACATTGCATCAGCTACCAAACAGCATCCATGAAAGAGGACCGTGGACAAGTGCTCAATACTGTGTCATGTCCTCTGTATTATTCTATGTGAATTGACTTGTCTATGCTTCAGATTCTTATCCCATGAAGTAGGGATGGGAATATGTACTTCGTGTGATTGTTGAGGGATAATGTATATAAATGGCCTAGCACTATAAATAGTGAAAGATGATCCCCACACAATATAATTATAAAAAAAAAAGATTAATTCTTGTTTGGGGATTATGCTTGACAATGTTATAGTTGTAGTTTTAACTTCCAAAGCTGTTAGTGTTGACTCTCAGAGGTGGATAAGGTTGTATGTGCTTTAAGAGGGGAGATGATGTTGCTCATCCTAAAGAATTCATTTGAAAATACTCTGTCAAGTGCTGACTGTTTGTTCCATACTAACTAATACCCATCTTGAAGTTCTTTCTAACCATGGCTTCATGACTCTTGCTATTTATGGTGTGGTCTGGGGACCAACAGCATCAGAATCATCTGGGATTTTATAAGAAATACCGAATATTGGGTACCACCCCAGTCTTCCAGAATCAGAATCTGGATTTCAGCAAGATTCCCGGGTGATTCCTATGCATGTTAGAATTGGAGACACACTGCTCTAGATGTTAGTGTAGGTTATTAAAAAGTTTATGTGGCTCTAAGCTTTTGAAAGTAAAGTAATGTCTTTTTAAAATATTTTCCATCATTTATTTAAGACATATTACAGGGAGAAAGAAGCCCTTCCGGTCTCTAGAGTCCTATGTAGCAAATTGCCTTTTCTGCTTCACCTGGCTGTGTTCAATGGCCTGAAAGATTGAGCACTTTAGCAGTTTACTGTTTAATTGGCAAGCTTTACTCTCTTTTCATAAATAGTTGTTACACCCAGAATCTTAAGATTCTGATTAATGAGCTAGTAAGGGCATTACCTGGGTTGCATTGGACCCTGTATTGCTAGGAAACTCAGCATGTTTTGCAGACCCATTACCGTAGTCGGTGTTTTCTGCTGTCAGAGGATCCGTTTCCCTTCCTCTCACGTTTTCATTTTCCATAATGTCAGTGGTTTCACTGATTTCTATAAAGTTAAAAATTTGGGCTGTCAGGGATTGAAAGATGGAACATTGATCTGGAAGGTAGAAGCCCTGTGTTCCTGACTCGATGTAGATTCAAGGGACAAGTCACCATTTCTCCATTTACTTATCTGTAAAATGGGCTGTATCCTTCAGTGAAATGGGAGATCAGAGTGCTTTGAACTCTTCAGAAGGAAAGGTGTGTGAGTTGAGCTTACTATTACAACTTTATTTTAATATCCTTCCTGTTAAAATGTGTTTTCCTTTTCACTGTAAAACCTGGGTCTCACCAAGAACTTAGTTCTAAAGTTGGGGGGGGGTTGTTGTTGTTGTTGTTTGCTTTATAGTCATCCCCACTGATCTCTGATCGTTCTCCAGCACCCATGCCAGGGAAGGTTTTTCCTGGAACAATCAGATCAGGAGCTCCTCTGTGGGGCAGATCAGAATAACTCTTGCTGAGATCTGCAAAAGAGTCAGGGGTTGTCCATTGGGACAACTTGGAATCAGAGAACCTAGAAGCCCCAGACAGCTGAGTGTGATACTTTGTGAGGAATTCAGTGCCTGGGCAGGGACCCACAGCCTTTGTATTTTTAAGGGGACATAGCAATCAAGGCATGGGTAAGGGTTGCATGTGTTGTTTTTATTTGGTGGAGGGATAGGACGGCTCAAGGACATTTCTAGATTGCAGAATAAGTTGATATTGAAGGCACATAATCTGAATTACTGAGATATATTACTAGATACATCATGATTCTAAACCATCTTAATGAATACACTCAAGGCATCTCCACCTCCCAAGACTTTAATAAAATATAGGTAATGCCTTTTTCTATTTTTGTGATTCAGAATCTTAAGAGTCTGTGTCTATTAATGAAAAGAGTAAAGGTAGGCAATTAAGCAAAGTACTAAATTCCTCATTCTTTCAGGCTATTGAATGCCACTAGGTGAAGCAGTGAAGGCATAGAATATATTCTACCTGTCAATGTCTTAAAGCAAAGGGTCTTCTAGGAAATAAACTTACTTTTAAGAACGATGTTCATCATGGTTAAGGTACATAGGAGAATGGAAAAGGATGATAACAAAATGCTGGTTTGTAAGTTTAAACTCCTTTGCACAAAGACCATAGATTCACGCAGAAGAGAGGGGCTTTATTTAATTTTGGGATTTATACCCATTGACCCTACTTATTTACTCACCTACTAAGGTGTTATTTCCTTAATATTCACAAGAATCTATCAAGAGGCACTATTATTTTCACTTTGCAGATGAAGACATTGGGGCAAGTTTAGTAAATTATCTCAAGTCACACATAGAGTAAAAGATAGAGCCAAGACTGAAATTCAGGCATTCCCAGAGTCTACACTCTTATATGCTCCAATAAGAACTGAGATCCTGCTGTTTTAAAATATTTTGTTGCAAGGTACCCTAGGAAATTGTATTTCTTCTACTGTGCGTTGCTACTCTCTCCTTCCTGTTGCCCTAGAATTGTCTTTATTTCTTGAAGTAGCTTCACTGTAATTCTGTAGAAGTTTTGGACTTTGGAATTTTTTATACTTTTTGTACTTTTGGTTTTGTATAAAATACCAGTTTTGGTAGAAGGAGCAGTGGTAATTGATAGTCTTACTTTATCGGAAGGAACTCCCCTCAGAGATTTCAAACAGAGACCCCACCATGTCAAGGAAACCATAAATTTACTGCCGTAGTGGGCAGTGAACTCGCTAGAACTGTCTAGCGGTGAAGGTTGATCAGAGCTTGTGAATGTGCTTCCTGAAGTTTGTTTAATTTACGTGGCTCAATAGATTATGTGGTATATCTTCAGGAGGGTATTTCCTAGGTATGTTTTGGTCTTTAGCCATTCTGATAAATTTGTTTTTCTCTGTATGATTGAACTTCTTAGACATAAAAATTTTTTGGTACAATTTTGAAGTTAGGAGTTTATCTCCCATTGAAGATACTCAAATATAGTTTTGCTAGGAAGGCTCTTTATTTGAAGTTCCCATAGGTTCAAGGTCCTAGATTTTGAGTCTTTTGTCTTTTGTGATCTGAATCCTATATGGGGTTTTCTAGCCTTGACCTTGGGTTAAGATTCTTACTCTTGGTTATAGACATCTTCTCCTCAAGGGTTAGGCTTCTTTCACTTGAGAAATTTAATTTTAACATTACATTTTTATGGTCAGTTGATCATTAAATTATTCACCTTTGTTGTATTTCCTTTTGCTTTATCTTTATTACTTAAACAGTGAAGAAAAGATAGAAGACAACTTTCTGTAAAAACTAAAAGTTAAATGTCCATATTTATTCAACCAAATGTAAGCTGTTAATGATAAGAAGACAATTTTGTCCTGCATTAAGTACTCTCGACAAATACTGGCTGAGATTTTGTTACATATCTTAATACCTTTGAATTTTGCTTCCTTAAAATATGAACATTCTTTTGGATTTTTCAACCATCAGACAGGTCTCATAAGGGAATGAAGTTATTCAGGACAGAAACCGTTAAGGTCCCAAGTGACTAAAACATACATTTAACGATGCTACTGCTGTGCCTATAACCTTGCAGTTGCTTCCTTTAACCTCTGAAGGTATCTCTCTGCCTGCTTATCATGGTCTACAAAGCTCTAGATGACCCCTCCAGCTTGTTGATTGACATGCTTCCTCTTATTTATTCCTCTAAAGCAACGATGGCCTCTGTTCAGTATTTCAGACTGGCTAGAATGTGCCTTCTTCCCCTTCCCCCTCCTCCAACAAGAATAGCTCCTTTTCATCCGTTGGTTTTCTCTCTCTCAGAAAGGCCTTCCTGACTGCCTTATGCAGCCCATCAACCCCCATTACCATCCCATCCATAAAAGTTCTTGGCACATACCACTCTTTATATTTATTTATAGTCTAATGTGAGGATCGTCCTTCCTGACTAGACTCTAAACACCAGGTGGACAAAGACTGGGTTTCTTCTACATACACCAGTGTGACCCCAGGGCCTGGCAAAGTAATCTGTGATGATCATCTACAGTTATATATATGCGCACATACGTGGTGGTAGCTTTAAGTAATAGCTCTCCAGACTTATTTTGTTACTTTAAGTTGGCAACTGATTGCATTAGTGAAGTAGCACGTGTTTCCACATGGAGTTTATTTAGAGAGTCATACAAAGTTTTTATAAGTATGCCTTATTCCAAGTCACTTGTGTACCTTCCCAGTATGTCTTTTAGGATATAGTGCCTCTGTTCTTCTTTGTTAATCAAATATTTGTCTTAATTTGACAGTGTTCCATCTTTAATAGCAGAGGATGCTATGAAATTCAACAATACGTTCTTTTTGTTTTATGCCTTTTAAAAAAGAAAACACCTGCATTCACACGTTCTTTATGAATGAATATATCCAGTCAGCCCCTGTCATGCTGCACACCCAGCAGACGCTCAATTGTTGAATGTTCCTAAAGCCTTATGGATAGATAGAATTTGTCTTAAAAAATCTCGAGCTTCTGATACATCTTATTTACTAGATTAGATCAGTCAACCATATTTCATTGACTAAATTGATTTAAATTGTGTGATAGAAAAGAACACTGTAATCAAGCAGAATTTAATACATGTAAATGCTATATAAACTAGCACTAGAGATGTATGTATATTTATAATGAAAAAAATAGTTGAAATAAACAAAGTGAAAAGTCCACTGATGAAATCAGTGTACGAATATATGTGTCTGTTAAATAATATAGAATTGGTGAACAGAGCAAGTCTTTCAATAATAAAACACACCAACCGAGTTTCACTGTGAATTGGCTGGAGTGTGGACACATTAGTTTATATGTGTGTGTCTACCCGTTATGGTTGATCTAACAAAAGGGAATGTCACATTCTTTATATGGAACCAGAAATGCCAGTTAATTACATTCCAACTTCTGGGTGTTGCAAATGGTGTATTTTGTCCTACCTGTTACATTGCAGGAGATAAAATTCAGGTCCTTAAAGACTGGGTTTTTTTTTTTTTTTAAGTTATGTTAATCACCATATATTACATCATTAGTTTTTGATGTAGTGTTCCATGATTCATTGTTTGCGTATAACACCCAGTGATCCATGCAGAACGCGCCCTCCTTAATACCCATCAGGCTAACCCATCCCTCCACCCCCTCCCCTCTAGAACCCTCAGTTTGTTTCTCAGAGTCCATAGTCTTTCATGGTTCTCTCTCCCTCCGATTTCCCCCCTTCATTTTTCCCTTCCTGCTATCTTCTTCTTTTTCTTTTTAATTAACATATAATGTATTATTTGTTTCAGGGGTACAGGTCTGTGATTCATCAGTCTTACATAATTCACAGCACTCACCATAGCACGTACCCTCTCCAGTGACCATCACCCAGCCACCCCATCCCTCCCAACCCCCACCACTCCAGCAACCCTCAGTTTGTTTCCTGAGATTAAGAGTCTCTTACGGTTTGTCTCCCTCTCTAGTTTCATCTTGTTTCATTTTTCCCTCCCTTCCCCTATGATCCTCTGTCTTGTGTCTCAAATTCCTCATATCAGTGAGATCATATGTTACTTGTCTTTCTCTGATTGACTTATTTCGCTCAGCATAATACCCTCTAGTTGCATCCATGTCGTTGCAAATGGCAAGATTTCATTCCTTTTGATGGCTGCATAATATTCCATTGTATATATATACCCCATCTTCTTTATCCATTCATCTGTCGATGGACATCTTGGCTCTTTCCACAGTTTGGCTATTGTGGACATTGCTGCTATAAACATCGGGGTGCACGTACCCCTTCGGATCTCTACGTTTGTATCTTTGGGGTAAACACCCAGTAGCGCAATTGCTGGGTTGTAGGGCAGCTCTATTTTCAACTTTTTGAGGAACACACAAAAACAGACACACAGATCAATGGAACAGAATAGAGAACCCAGAAATGAACCCTCAGCTCTGTGGTCAACTCACCTTCGACAAAGCGGGAAAGAATGTCCAGTGGAAACAAGATAGTCTCTTCAACAGGGCTGGTTGTTTTCAAGCCCTTCCGAATGCTAGGTTTCTAATGAGTGTTTTCTTCTGCAGGAGAGCACACAGCTGCTACAAATGCCGTCAGTGCAGTTTCACAGCTGCTGATACTCAGTCACTACTGGAGCACTTCAACACTGTCCACTGCCAGGAACAGGACGTCACTACAGCCAACGGTGAGGAGGACGGCCATGCTGTGTCCACCATCAAGGAGGAGCCCAAAATTGACCTCAAGGTCTACAGTCTGCTCAATCCAGACTCTAAAATGGGAGAGCCAGTTTCCGAGAGTGTGGTGAAGAGGGAGAAGGTAGAAGATAAGGATGGGCTAAAGGAGAAAGTTTGGACCGAGAGTTCAAGTGATGACCTTCGAAACATGACTTGGAGAGGGGCAGACATCCTGCGAGGCAGCCCATCCTATACTCAGGCGAGCCTGGGGCTTCTGACGCCCGTGTCCGGCACCCAAGAGCAGACCAAGACTCTAAGGGATAGCCCCAATGTCGAAGCTGCCCATCTGGCGCGACCTATTTATGGCTTGGCTGTGGAGACCAAGGGATTCCTGCAGGGGGTGCCAGCTGGCGGAGAGAAGTCGGGGACCCTCACCCAGCAGTATCCTGCGTCGGGAGAAAACAAGTCCAAGGATGAATCCCAGTCCCTGTTACGGGTAGGAAGGTTTAATTTTTAAATAATTCACCTATCTTGAAGGGAAAATGGGAGGACACATATTCTCTAGATTTCATATCATTTAGTCTTACCAACTGAAACTAAATGATCTGTCTCAGTCTGGGAATTTATACTTATAAGGCCGGAGTGGCAGAAAGTAGCTCGTGTGTGTGTGTGTGTGTGTGTGTGAACTCTACACATCCTTGATACAGTGGTAGGCAATCACTTGTTTGTCACTGCTCTTAGCTCAGATTGAATGTCGGTTAATCATTCCTGGTGATGCTGCAAAACAGCAAGGCCACATTTGGAGAAGGGGGGTTCAGAATCCCAGAAGATTGCACATCTGTTACATTAAAATAGGTAAATGACTTTTAAATTTTAAGGTGGTGTGACACTGTATCTGGTTAACAAGGAAATTAGCAGAGATTTAAATCACTAGGGATGCAGAGCCCATGGTGAAAGGTTAATACGGAAATGTAGGGTTTTTTTAAAACTGTTGGTATAATTATGTACAAATGACAATGCTTGTTGTTGTTTAGTTACCAAAAAGAAGGGAAAAAATGAGATAGACCCACGTGTGAGTGGTGTGAAGAGCATCCAAAGAAGAGAAAGACCGGTGTGTTTTATATGATCCGGCTTTTGTAGGGAGAAAGACATAGTCCCGTGTGGAAAAACAGAACCTCTGAGAACGATGAGATCCTTGCTCTCTCTCTTCATGCTCCGTAACTGTGTCAAGAAATAGTTTAGATTTTGAAAATTCACGAACTCTCCATACGCGATGCTTGCTTTTTGCCTAAGGCACCCCCACTTCGACATTTCACCTTGACTCTGACAAAGTGTTGAGCTTTCTGCTTGATTTCGATGCTTTGTTGGTGCCTAGAAAGTAGGATCAGAAAGCAGCTAACCTTCACAAAAGGGCCAGTTAGGAAAGCGAGCACAGCCAGCCCAATGCTTTGACCTGTGGGTCAGAGACCACTGAGGTCTCTCTGGATGGATTCTGGAGAGAAAAATTTCTCTTTCCAGTGTCTGCGTGGCTTCTCTACTCCCATTTCCTGCAGATCCTCTGAAGCCTATCTGTGCTTCTCAGGTTTCTCTATTGGAGTTGAGCAGTGCCTCTTAGAGGTGCACAGTTAATTAGAAAAGCTGTTCCCTTTCCTGGCTGCAGTCATGCCCTGGAGCTAAGAGAAGGGCTTGAATACAGAAGAGGCTGTGCCCCTTGTAGTCCAAGAAACAAAGAATCCTTCCTGCAGGGAAGGCGCAAGTTGATTATAAGTAACTTTAAAAAGAAGAGAAAGAGTTCTTGTACCCTTCAAGAAGGGTGTTCAATTCAGGGAGCTTCTTTCCAATACATATATATGGAGCTGCAATTGTAAATGTACATTATTTTCTTAGCATGTCAGGACTCCTCTGGTCTCAAGTGGCTCTTTGGTTTTTGGTTATAAGGCAGGGATGCTGTGTCTTAGGTTTTTAAATTTCATATCACATCTTGAGAGTGTGTTGTAATTGGGTGCTTTACATCCGTTATCACTAGATCTCCCCACCCATTTTTTTCCCCCATTTTAAAATAGTTTTCACCCGTGACATCTTCATTTGATACCAGTTGTTTGGTACCAGATTGATGCCAGCCTCTTTTAGACTGTTTCTGGAATATTACCTTTTCTGCCACCATGCACATACACTAAGAATTTGGAACGATCAATCATTTTTTATATGGTTAAATCTAAAACCTGAGCCTGAGAGTGTTACGTTTTTTGAGCAGACTGGGGATAATGATTCTTTTCTAAAAAGTTCTTTTTCTCAATTCTATCACTTCCTTAATTCCCTGACTTCAGAGTTTTTGTTGCATCATTGCAACTGTTTCTTTAGTTCCTCCACATTAGCTGCTGAAGTACGAAATCTTCCGAGAGACCGCTTCACCATGTTCTACAAATAATCAAATTCCTAACCATGGGATTTGTCATCTTTTAAAGGCGGTCATCTAAATTTCGAGAGATGACAAAATTTATATATATAAGCCGTGGATCATTCTTCCTTGACTTTTGTAAAATGTGACTCTTTAAAATTCATATTTTCATTTTATTTTAATATTGCTTTTGGGAATCACCGCTTTATTTGGAAGAGGAAGTGTAACTGATTTAATTTGTGCAGTATTTAATGAATTAAAACTTTTTAACGTACACATATCTTAGCTGATCAGCTTTTTAAGGCATATAAGAGAAACAGCAGAGCCCATTCTGAATGTGAATTCGACAAGAATTCTACTTTGGCGGTAGAAATTGGCGTTGCTGAATTATCATACCAAATTCTCAGTTCATTCCTCTGCCATCAATAAGGAAAGACCCATCAAAGTATCACTATCATATTTATTGAAGGTAAAAACACTGCTTTAATTTTATAGTTGTAGGGGTCTAGTTGTTAGTGAAGGTGTCCTATAAAAGTTTATAAATACACCATAAAAATACGCAAACACAGTTTACATGTAGTGAATGGAAATATAGGTGTCTGTAAATGTGTATCTACAGAATATAATATTCATATTTGAGTATAAATAGAATGGAACTTGAAATTATCTTGCTATTTGGCCTGTTTATTTAGAAATAGTAAGCACTTTGAAAAAAGGAAAATTGGTTTTAAAAGTCATTTTATTAAATAGTGCATACAGTGTAGTCTTAATAAAGTGTGCTTATAAATACATTTATACATGTAGTTTCTAATATTAAAAGTAAAAACTTGACTATCAACTGACTATACAAATTGATAATGAGAATTATGAGAAATTTGTGCAGCAGAAAATGTTAATTTGAAATAGTTCAACCCTATGCTGGTTAATAGTGGAAACATTTTTAAAGAGCAGGATGAAAGTATTTAGGGCCATTCACAAGGCACACAATTATAGTTGCTTTCAGGATATTGGTCTTTCTGATACATGTTTTTAACTGGTTTCAGTTATGAAATTTTGCTTCACTCAAAGTGAGGAAAGAAATATAAGAATCATAGAGAAGAACTAAAATTTCAAAATATTTTCTCATTAGTTTTTTTCTTTTCTTTTTTTGTTTTACATAGGTGTTTGGCTTTTAGTTTTGCGTTCAATAGCAGATCGTTTATATATATTTTCACATAGCAAATGTTTTGTATTTTTCCTTTGTTACCAGTATGAAATTGATAGGTTACAAAACATTTTAAATTGTGTATGTTATCTGTGTGGACCACTGTGCTTTGAGGATAGCAGGGGGCACATTAACATAAGCTTTATCTTGTAAATTGCTTTATGAAAATTAGTTTTTTGTTGTGTATTAACTACCTAATATTTCTGTAAACTCATTGGGTTTTGTTTTCTTTTATGAGTAGGAAGAAACATTAAAGACTTTAGACTCTGCTAAGATAGTCCCAAGTTTATATGAAAACTTTGTTACTCTTCTAAAACTTCTAGAAGGATTTTATAAACATGAATAAGTTCCTGAAACTGTTTTGAAAATACAGTGTTTTCATTTAAACTTAAGATTTGGCTCTGTGAAGAGGTTAACATATTTAACATTTTCTGTGCTAAAAGCAAAAGTTAATTGGTTTTAAATATTCAACTTGATGTTCCTTTCTCATGTTAAACTGAACAGTGTGTAGGGTAGTCAGAACGCAGTAAAATCGTGTGCCTTTTTCTGGCCAGTTCCTTCTATGTTGTATATTTACACAAAGGTATTTATTTATTCATTTTGTAGACAGACTCATACAAATGCAACTATAGTAGTCTTATGATTTCCTGCATAAGAAATTCCAGATCTCATTCTTATAATTGACGTTTTGATTGGGTTTTATGACATAGAAAGCTATGTCTTTTAACTGATAACCACATTAATAGGAACAAAGCATCTGTCATTAAATTTCACAAAGATTTTGCCAATATCAAATGCAGTTTTTCATTTAATGAAATGCAGAAGTATAATTGGGTTTAGACGGTAACTGTGTAGGGGGAGTTTATGGCAAATCCACATCCAGGTAAACATCTGCGTGTCATAGATAAACTCATCAGCTATGATAACTCGAATTCTCCCATAGGTTCAGACACCCTAGTTATCAGTCCACTTTCTTCATGCATCTAGGGGAAAAATGATTTTAGATTCCACTGTAAATTTATTTAGGGAAGTCTGTCTATTTCAACATGTACATTTTGCACCAGTTGGTTTTGGCAGAGACCTTCAGCCATGGGCCATGGGAGATGGGTTCCAAGTTCTGGGAGTTGAGTTCCAAGCTGAGCCACTGACTGTCAAAGGCAGGGCCTCCCAGGATCTCCGTTCATCCCACTCTTGGGATTAAAATGCCTGCCGTCCTCACAGAAGTTCTGTGCAGCTTAGTTAATTAATGTTTGTCAGGCCATTTGAGATCGTCAGATGCAGGGTTCTAGATAAGTGCAAAGTAGTATGATTATTTGTTCGTTTTGTAAATGTGATACCAAGACAGCACAAAGTAGATGTTATTTCCCCCTTGCTTCAGTGGTGTTAAATTTATAGTTTAAAGATTGTTGATACCGGACAGTCTATTGAGATGCAAAAATGTTCTTTTGGGGACAGTCCATTGGCAGCCAAACAGACGTTCAAACAAGCGACAGTGTTGAATGCCTTTACAACCAGTGACAGAAGATCGCAGGAACTTTTTTAAACTAAAGATGATTTCAAGGGAAAAGTCTGATACTGGTTTTTTTCCTTCACCTTTAATGAGAATAAAATCAGTTTTTCAATGATCTGCGGGTAATAGTGATGTAATAGAATGTTTATGTATATAACTTTTTCTAGTTCCATTTGAATATTTACATATAGGTATACTTAATCCCAAAGAGAACAGACTATACCTAGAAAAATGGGAAGGATACACCACCGTAATCACTGGTCATGAAACTTGTAGTTTTTAGGGCACATTGATAAATTCTTTCTTTAGGTAATTGTTGATATTTGATTTGTTGGTATTTGAATAAAGTATTAAAAACCATTTACTATATCCAGAATTAACAATCCTTGTATATCTCTGTGCTTCTGCCTTGCATAGATGAATTTCTGTTTCCACCTGTTAGAAAAGGATATGATTTAAATTCAAATGTAATATAGATTTATTTAAAAAATACAATCCATCATTGACTTAGTTAAGTGTAGCAGTGAACATGACCGTTTTGTTTTTATTAAATAAAATCTAGGTAGCTTGATTTTATTTCCTTTATTGGTTATTCATCTTTTATATAGGTATACCATTTTTGACAGGAGATCACAACTAAAGCCAATTTGATACATGTATGTTTGGTTTTATTGGCTTGACCAATGGGATTTTCTTCTATTCCAATTTCTTTTTCATAAGTCAGCTCCATTGACTCAAGTATTTTTGGAAGCATTTTTTTTTTTTTTTTTCCTTTTTTGTAACCTAGACTTTTTGTGAAGTCTGGCATAGTTCTGCTGGCCCAGGTTTGTAAAGTAGGGGAAGCAGATGTATCTTTTAGTGAATTGGGCTGTAAGTTTGTAGTTGCTGTGAAATGGTATCCTTCAGCACAGTATCTGTTAATTATTTCCTGTATAACTATCTTTTGCTTGGCTTCCTTTTCTCACAGACTGCATGAGTCAGGAGATAACAGGGCCCCAAAAGGAACCCATTGTTGAATGTTCTTTCTTAGATGTTGGAAATGAAGAGTATATAGAAGGTGGCCCAAGTTTCAGGAGCAACAGATGGAGAATGATTCAAAAGTGTGGCGGCCGTGAGCTACACAGCCTTGATGTGAATGTAGTATTTTTCTGGCGAAGTCCGATCTGATGGACAGATTTAACAGAACTGTTGATTACCTAAAATGCCAGGAAATTTTTTTATTTGGGATTTTTGTATATTTTGTTATTTGATGCCAACAAAAAAAGTAAATACTACTTCCATTGTCAAATTCTTTACCCTCTTTTGCCTTTGACTGTCTTAGGGAACTTTCATTAAGTATTTACACACGAAGACACTGGTTACTAGAATGGTCTACTGGTTAGCTCAAGGAAGCTTGCCAAGCAGGATACTGCTGCATCTAGTTGTGTTATGAGTTCAAGGAGATGCAAATAATACCTGGGAAGTTTGAAGAATCTGTTTCTTTCCTTTTGGTGAAGCAACATTCTCATTTATAGATGTTTGTAATTAAGCATAATTTATAAATAGAATAGAACCAGGGATATGACTTTATTTTGGAAAAAAATCCATAATACTTTATCTTAAGGCATATATATATTTTCTTATGTTATTAGTGATTAGGAGTAAGGCAAAGGAATCTTTCTTTTGTTTTTGTAAGTACAGGACGTTTGTGAGTGATAAATTGAGTGGTTGGTATCATTATTTACGTCAGAATGATCAAATAGCTCCCACACATAATTTCACATGTTAACATTCCTCTTTAAAAAGATAGTTTCTCAATTGAGAAGATTTACTTTTGGCATATTAATTATGAAAGCGATGAACCATTTTATACCCTGGAGATTTATTTGTAACATCATGACTAACCAGGAAAAGCAAAGAATATATGGATATATGTTTAAAAGGCAAAATAGACTTTATAGTTTTACTAACACTTAAAATGAGTTGTGATTATAAGTCAAACTTTTATGAGAATTTGGATACATGGAAAGATTTTTAAAATAGATTTCTAATAAGCACAATATTTTGTTTGAGAAAAGTGATGAGATCCATGACTGTGGTTTATTGAATTCCATTTGCCTGTAGTGTTATATTTGTTATATTTTGTTTACATTTTGGTATTCGAGACTTATACTAAGTCATGAAAAAAAAAGTCTTGGTAGAGAAATGTCCCATAAAATAATCTGTTCTCAGGGAATCAACTTCAGGTGTTTAGTCAGTAATGCAGTAGGACAGCATGAGAGTACCTCCTAGCTGCCCAATTTGAATTCTTGATGCGGAAGACAAAACCTGGGGAAACTACGTTAGAACAATTGTACATGAAAGCATTGAAAAACAGAGAATTTGGTTAGTGTAGATGGATACTTCTAATTGATTGCCACGTAATTTAGTATTTTATTTTACAGGATTAAAAGTTTACGGCCTTTCCATTAGTTTATTATTGAATTAACAACTTTCATCCTCACCAAACCCTTTGAGGTTGAAGCTGTTATTATCCTTTTTATTTAGGTGAGGAAACTGAGGCAGAGAGGTTAATTTGCCCGAGGTCACATGGCTTTTAATGGCAGAGATGCAGTTTTGATGAGGACGCTTTGAGTGTGGTCCATGCTCTTAACCATTGCACAGCTGCCTTTGACTCTCCATGATCTGTTCACAAATTCCTGGGGGACTCTCTGCAATTTCAGAGTAATTTGTTCCATCTAAACCTACACTCTTTGTCAAAACGGAAAAATCACTCTTTGAACGCGATGCAAATGATAGATGCTTTTCAAAAAAGAAGTGTCTGTATGACCATACAGAACACTGAAGAAAATGAAAACCAGTCCTAAGTTCCAACCCACAAATACTTTTCTATTCCTATATAGGTTTCTAATTTATTTTTCATATGCATGCAAATATATACTGTATTCAAGTATAGGATCATTGCCTCACTCTTTTGTAATCTTCTTTTTTCCTTTAAACAATATATTGTGGACATCTTTTCCCATCAACAAATATAACTTAAAATATTTGGTTTACTGCCTCCATGTTGTGCCATGAAATAGTTACATCATAATGTGCTCAGTAGATCGCCTCCTGATAAACATTCAAGTAACTTCCAATGTTTAGCTATAAAGAAACTTTGATGAACCTCCTGGTATATGTTATTTTATTGTTTTATCATTTCCTTAGGACATTTTCTTGTAATTACAGTTACTTAAATGAGAAAATACATGACTGATAACAGATAATGTTCAGAGGACTGGATTTTGACCCATCCTCTAAATGGTTCATTTTTAAAAATACAGAATAAATTCATTCATGAATAACATCCTAGAAATATTTAATTAAGGTTTAACTGTTAAGCTGCAAATTAACATATTTAATGATGAATGCAGATAATTAAGGAAAAGGCAAATAATCTTTAAGAGCTGTTTCTTACCATGTTTATGGTAGATAACAAATGACCAATAGCCAGGGCTGTGATGGGATATGCTTACATATTACCTATGAAGCAAAGTTTATTTTGTAGAGAAATTTATTTTCAAGCAGGACCCATTTTCTTAAGCAGAACTGAGTCATGGGCAGTCAACTCAAATAGGCTTGCCCTTTTCAGGGAAGAAATTGCTTTCTTTTTTCTTGCTTTCATTTTGTCCCATGGACAGTGTTCTGTGCTTCACAATTTCTCAACTCAGTTTTAAAGTTTTTATTTTCCTTGTGTGTGTAATAGATTTAGTGGTAATGGTGTGAGCTTCAAGGGAATATAACAGAGAAGAAGTTGGTTTTTTTCTTTAAAATACGGAATTTAATGATCTTCATTGCTGTGTTTTGCTGAAATATTTATATTGATTTGTTAGAAAGTACTTTTCTTTTATAGGATTTTCAGAATGTCAGCTAGAACATTCTTTCTTTATTATTTATTAATAAAGTATTAAAAGGACAGGAGCACGAGAATACTTTCTCAACTAGCATTGAGGTTGTGCTTGTTATATGCCACAAATAGAGAGTTTCAGGCTATTCTAACCAATTAATAACACTTAGAAAAACATGCATGATGGCATTTATATATATAACTTAAGTTAGACTCATGTATGGGAATTTGAAAATGTACAAATATTACATTTGAGAGAGCTATTCTCTTAAAAATAATTATTTGGCTTTTTTTTTAAAGAGTATAGAACTTTAAAATTTCTTTCCTGGTATGTTAAAAAATGAAAATACCTTCATTTGCTTATAACTTTTCAGAAGCATATCTGTTTTGCAAAGTATGATACAATGGAAGCAAGGCTGGCCATATTTTAGGAGATACACTTGTTTGTTTTTCCTCATTCTTTACCCCCTGAAACTTCCTTGATCATTCAAGAAAATCTATCTATTTTAGCTGAATTATATAACTTACTCAAAGAAAGTTGGAGCTTTCTAAAATGTGGGCTGTCTAGATAGGTAATCTGTAGTCTACAGATTAATTATCCAGTTCATATGACTGTCAAAATTTTAGGAGATATATATATATGTATATATCTTATATTTTATATAATATGTATATAAAATGCAGGATGGTTTTTAAAATCAAATTGAAATTTAGAGCTTGCCTCAAGTTCACTATGTGATGTAAATATTTCTGAAGACTCCAAAATAGATCCTAATTATTCTTTGAGTAGGATGTCCAGGCTGCTGAGGTTATAGTTGGGTTTGGAGGCTGGTGTGTCCCCACCTTTCATAGGCAGTTTCTAGCTGTGATTTAGGCTTGACCGGATTTTATTTTCTGGTAAAATTAGATTTCATGTTTTCTTTTTACTCTTCCCTTGTGATGTAGTGGAAAGAGGACTGGATTTTGGAGGCAAGGAGGTTTTGTGTTCTAGACTCACTTTGTGACTAACCAGCTGTGTGACCCTGACTGAGTCATTCAATCCTTGTGCACTGTTTCCTTTGGAAAATTATAGAGATTGAAATATACAATTACTCATCTCTTTAAAATTACAAATTCTAGGGCCAAGTCAATTTTCTATAAAACCTTAAACTTTCAGGTCTGTGAATTGATACCTGAGGCAACTTTAAGACAGAAATCTTATATTTAGACTTAGTACTGATGGTGTCCAAAGAGATATCACATATTTGATATGTGCATTCTTAAATCAGATTTCCCTCTCATGGCTAGGAATCCATAAGTTATTAAAAAAAAAAAAAGCACTGTCACAGTGCAGTCTGAAATCTTCAACAATTATATTGAGTTTTATCTCATATAAGAAAGCTCAGTTTTTCAAAATAAATTGTTTCAAAAATCATGTTATTAAGGGGCTGCTTGTGTATGATGATAAAGGGAAGTATATGCAATGAGAAATAGAATAATTCTGGGGAGAATATGACAGGCTTAAAGTCTATTTCCTCAGTTTCTTGGCATTGAGTGGTGATGCCTGTTTTGTTCAGTCAGATGTTCAAATCAGAGTTTTGGATGCAGAAACTAATTTTAGTAGGTGGGGTGCAAATTTCTTATGAGTCCATGAATAGACTCTAATCCCAGCTGTTTCATTACAATTATAAAAATAAAATTGGCTGTGAATCATTCAAACTCTATTTAATGGATGTGAATAATTCAGTTTTGTCCCACTGAAATCTTAAAACTATAAACCTATCTTAGATTTTTTATGCTCCTTCCCAGTTAGTATCCCATTATTCATGTATGACTTACTTGAAATATTGGTGGTCATGATGAAAATGACCATATTTCCACTCAGTTCCTGTGAGTTTTAGGAGAGGAGGTGGCCCCTAGGGTGAGGCAAGGGATGAAATGGAGAAAGAAATTGGGAAGAGTCTACAAAAAGAGAGAAAGATGTTAAATTAGTATTTTTGGACTTTTTCTTTTCCATTAAAATATATATGTTCATTATAGACATTTTAGAAAATATAAATAAGAAAAAATAAGAAAATGACTGCTCAGCACTTCAGTGAATCCTTTTCTGGAGACACACACACACCTACACACATGGACATATACATACAAACATAGGTTTATAGGCTTATTGTTAAATAACCTTCAGTTTTACTTTTTAATAAGCTATAAACATTTCTCCATATTAGTATATATTCTGCTACATCCAATTTATTGACTTCATAGTTTTTCATTATACGTTGTACTAGTTGTACTAGAAAAGATGATTATTGATTTCTTGTGGTTGGACATTTAAGTTATTTTCAGTTTTTGCTATTATAAATAATGTTGTATTGAATATCCATGTAGCTAAATAATTGTATCTTGCTTGCAACTTTAAATTGTTAGAATTGATTTCCCTATAATCAGGTGCCTTACGGGATGACACAATAGCAGAGTTTATTGACAAGTATAAGTTACTTTACCAGGCTGTGTATATATACTCTTGGGAAACAGAAAAATAGTATCATTTCTTGACTTTAAGTAATTAGAATTATATCACAGTGGTAGCTAAGAAATAGAAACCGTAATGTTTTCTTTAAAGATTATTGTAGGGGGAAAAGTTAATATGATGGTTTGAATAAAGTGCATTTCTGAAACACCAACAAATAACTAATCAGGCAATCTGTTTCACATTTATAAGTTGAGAGATAGATTCCTTAGTTACCTTGGTATTCAAAGATTATTTAAATAGTATAATATACTGACGTGAGTCTTACAAGGTAAATATATGTAGATAGATAGATATGGATATACTATCTCAAAGGGTTTAGCTCTCTCCAAACCTTCTTAAAGTTAATATGTTTTGGTGATCATGTAAAATTGATGCTAATAGGTACTCAATGAAGAGTTTGGTATACAAACTCTATTTTGAAATATTTGAATTTATTTTAATTTGCTCAAGGTCATTTACATGGTTTATTGTAAAGTAAGAATAAAAATCAGGTGTTAAAGGGAAGTGTAGAAAACCATTCTAACCTCCATCTCTTTCCATTTGCTTTTCCAAGCATCTTACTGCTATATGCAAAGTCTTTTCATAATACTAGAGACTGGTTGTATTTCTGGTTCATGAAGTTTCAACAAAATACCCTTTTGTTTGTTTTGTTTGGGTGACTCAAGTGCATATTTGGTTGTGCCTATATTTAACGGTGCTAATATTCATCTGGGTTCAAGATTTATTTTCCAAGAACCAACATGCACTAGACCAAACTAACCTAGACTCCGAAAGACTTGAAAGAAACAGGAATCTAAAATAAAAGGCAACTTTGTAGAATCATTCCTTGACATATTGGTCTCTAACTTTTCTTGTCATCCAATAAATGATAATTTAGCACCTACTAGATTTCAGAAACCATGAAAGATGCTATAAAGGGTATGACTATGAATAAATCAGTATTCCTGCCCTCACATAATATACAGTCATTGTAAGTAATAAGATAGGTATATGGACAACTATAGTATGAACAGGAGAGCGAAGAGCAGAGGTCTTTGGGTGTTTAAAGAGAAACAGATCACATTCAGTTAAGTGACTAAAGATAGTGTCCTAAAGAGTTTTCTGAGCTGGTTTTTGAGAAAAGCCTGGGCTTTTAGCAGGTGAATATGACAGCTATGTAAGTTAGAACAATGTGAGGTTAGCTTAGGGAACTTAGGGAACTGTCAGGAAGTAGATAATAGAAAAGCTTGACCAAAAGTTACGTGCAGTGTAGTTTGGGGAGCTAAGACTTGGCATATAGGTTAGGAAATTTTCCTTAAATGCTATTCAAAAAACTTTATTTCACAAGGAAATAGAGAACCATCATGAGTTTTGGAGCCAAGGATAATTTGATCAAACCTTTAATAAGGTTAATATGGCATTTTACATAGGATACTTGGAAGGGTGTGAGTAGGTGTCCAGAATTCGAGTGAGGGAGGTTAATTAGTAGGATAATCTTTTACCCTATGAGTTACCAAGAGTTCGCACTAGGATAGTGAAAATGAGAAATAATTTCCGTAGATACGCTAGATGTAGAATCTCCAAGAGTTTACATGTGTTGGTGACCAAGAGGAGGGAGGTTATGATGAATGAGGCTTTGAGTTTGGAAGAGGGGTCTAATAATAGCTAACAATCAGTAATCACTGTGGGCCAGGCCCTGCTCTTTATCTGTAGTAACTCACTGAATCTTCACACTAACCCCATGACATGGATGCTACCTTTAATTTCATTTTATAGAAGAAGTAGAGTCTCAAAGATGTTAAAGTCACTTGCCCAAAGTCACGGGCTAGTTAGTGACTGGGTCAAGCTAGATCATGCCCATGTAGTCTGGCTTTAAAGTCCATATTTCTTACTATATTGCTTTTGGATGAATGGTGGTGTCATTAGCAAAACTCTAGAGTGAACTGTTTTGCAAGTGCAAAATAATGAAGCTAGTCTTAAATATACCAAGTTTGCAGAACATTCAGATGAAAATATCTAATGGATAGCGGGAAATGACATCAATTATAGGAAATACAGGAGTTGGAATGACTTATCAATTAATTGACATTCATTTAATAGCGTTTATATTGAAAGCTAGTTTGTACAAAATATTCCAGGAGTAGTATCAATATGGACATGCTGTAGACACTGATTCTTCAAGTCATTTGCAAACAAGTAGGGGAGATAGTGTTCAGAAAAAATAACTGTAGTATAAGAAAAGGAGTATCAAGTGCTATAGAGTGAAACAAACAAAATGTGGTATTTTATTTATTTAAAATTTTTTAGAAGAAGATGTGACCTCTGCTTAATTCAGCCATCAAGGAAGGCTTCCTGGAATAGGTTACTTATCAGTTGGTTCTTGAAAAGGGTTGGAATCTGAATAGGTGGGGATGGATGGAGCAGGGGACTACTGGGGTGCAAGCAACAAACAAACAAATAAAAAAGAACTTTGGTGTTTGGAAAACTTGAAGAATCAAAGTCCTAAAGTCTAAAGAGAATATAAGTAGAAGGTGGCTTTGTTACTCCAGCAAAAAAAAAAAAAAAAAAAGTATTGTGGCTGAACCCCCCCTCTAGAGTGAAAATTACTATTTTGATATTTATGAGATCAAATTTTAAGATCCTCTGTGTATGGCAAAATCTTTTTTAATTGATAGGCTTTAGAAATTCACAGAAACACGCATGCCTCAAGGGTCTTATTATTTACATGCTAAACCAAAAGGAAAGAGTAAGTTTGAGAGCAGAGTTGGGTATTTTAATCAAAGTCTGAAGTAAGAATTTAATAATTTAATTAATTAATGTAAATAAGCTTCAGAAAGTTTTAAAAAATATATACATATGGTTTATATAAATATGCATATGATATGTATATGTAAATTACTCTTTTATTCAAATATAAGTTAAAATAACTCTACTCAGGGCCATTACTTTCAAATTTAAGTGAAAAATATTCTTGAATATCATTTAAAAACATATGCCATACATACTATACTAATTTGAATGATTCATTATGTATAAGAACTATTGTATTTTAGTTTTATGTATTGTTCTGATTTATTCACTGATTATTTCTCCTGAATTTAATCCTTGGGCTCATTTTCATGTCCTATTTTTAATCTTATTTTGTCATTGAGAAGAAAAAGAGATTCTTGCTTGCAATATGTCACCTGTTGTTTAATGACTAAAACTGTTACATATCTTAATACTGTATTACATTAAGTCATTTTAAAAGCATTGCTTTCCCTTTTGTTTAAAATTCCTACAGTCTCTGAGATATTGGTAGGGGGTTAATGGAAGTCTTGATTAAAATCTTCCAAGCTTCAAGGCTTTCAGTTCCTGTAAACAATTTGGATCTGAAAGATAGGTTTATATATTTTTTTTACTAGTCTATTTACTGATTTAATATTAAGAAAAATCCTAAGTTTTTTTCTTTCCTTTTATTGTAATAAGTAGAAGTTAAAATGTATTTTAAAAAATCAACCACAGTCCATTGTGTGATGATCACAGATTTTTTTGGCAATCAAGTTAAAAAATTCTCCAAAGACACAGCATAATCATTTAAAAATAAAGGAGCTGTCTTGAGTATACCAATTTTCCATTATTTAAAATAAGCCTTTCAAGTTTTTATATCTAGACTGCTTTTTTTTAAGTGTTTTTTTCCAAACTTGCAGGACCATGAACTCTAATCATGAATTTATGAACCTAACTTGCTTCATAACAGCTAACCAAACTATAGGTGGATAGAAGTCTCTGAGATCGGTAGAAGTTATAATACAGTTGAGATTTACATTTGGACTCATGAGCTTGGAGTCATTAATTATCCATCTTTTTTTACCAGCCCATCCTAGAAAGGCAGGACGATTGCACACTGTTCAGGATTGGTCAAAAGTCTTAGTTGTTCTATTTTTAACAAATGGGATGAGTCTTCAGACATGGCAGGTTTGCATGGGATTGAATTAGCACCCTTGTAGTTTCTAATCCTTATGATTTTAGTGTATGAGTTTCACTGCGATGGTAAGAATGGCATTTTTGTGATATTCCCTGGGGCTGAAAGTGAGATCCACTGAAGTGTGTGTGTGTGTTTGAGGTTTTTCCTCTGAAGCAAGGGACATTTGGATAAGTTTGGGACACAACAATATAAAGATAGGAGAGAAACAGCAAATGCCAGGTCTAATAATTTAGCCATATGTGAATTTTTCTCTCTTTGTAGATTGCAGTCTCCTGAGAGAGAAGGAATGTGCCATTTTTATATCTCTATTTCTCATTGGCCCTGCCATACTCCTCATCTCTTAGGAGGACTAGAATTGATATATTTTTAATTGACTAGAATTCTGTGAGGACGTACGCGCTTTTAAAAATTTTTGGAAAACCATATCTTAATTCCTGCATGAGACTGCAACGCTGCTTGTATAATTTTTCTACCATAATTTGTACACACTACATAGTTTATTACAAACTGATTAATCTTTGAATATTCTTTGGGACCAAAGAATTAGGTAAGTTATTTCTTAAATGCAATTTTTTTTTTCCGATAACCATTAAAGTTTAATATTATTTAGTGAGTTGCTTACTCTGGACAAAATCAATTACAGCAATTTTGGGTTCACGTAAAAATTTTAAAAATAGGGCGCCTGGGTGGCTCAGATGGTTAAGCGTCTGCCTTCAGCTCAGGTTATGACCCCAGGGTCCTGGGATCGAGTCCCGCATCGGGCTCTCTGCTCCTTGGGAGCCTGCTTCTCCCTCTGCCTCTCTCTCTCTCTCTGTCTCTCATGAATAAATAAATAAAATCTTTAAAAAAAAATTTAAAAATATTTGAGCTTTACTGGGCCATTTTTAAATTTGAATTTTTTAGTTACCGGGCAAAGCAGAAATTTCTCAGGGCTTACAGAATTTTTTGATACAGGAATCTAGAGAAGCAGTCTGCCAATGTGTTTCTAGACTTTAAAAGAGTTCCAATAAAACCTAAAAGGTTTATCTTTATATTTTTAAATCACAAATCCAATATTCATTTTTCTTCTGTAAATTCTTTTAAAAAATTAATTCTAGATTCCATTTTGGTTGAAGTAGTTATTCTTATGCACAGCTAATAGTTTATAGAGCAGGATGATCAACATTGTTCAGTCTAAAATGTGGGAAGAAAGTTTTACCATACTTCTGTACTGCTCCCTTCTAAGGAAGGGAATCTTTTAGAACATGGGGCTCTGGGCTCAAGATAAGAGGAAATGTGCAATGGGATCGTTTATCCCAATAATTTTATGGCCAAGTCAGGGAATCAAAGGTTTATACCTGGAAAGCATGATACGAAGAATAGAAAGCTATTTGTCTTTCTGGAGTTTGAAAGCTTCTGTGGACCCAGGAATGCACGTGTTGTTTGAATTACAAACCCAACCTCACCAGCCTAGTCTCCCAGCCTTGAAGAGATGAGTAGAAGTACTGCGTTGTATCTGTGGAATTGAAATCTGTAGAGGCAGGGAGTTTTGTTGGAGTTCTTGTTTGCTTTCTTGACCCTTTAGGAAATGAGTGGAGGGAGAGGAGAGAGAGAGAGAGAGAGAGGGTCCAGCTGTGTGCCAAAGGAGGCTGGTCAATGACTCTGTTCTTAGAGTTGAGGATGTTGAATTGTCTTGGACCAGATTCATGAACTTTCAGGGTTGGAATCCATGCAGAGAGGGAAGGAATCTTGAAGACATCATCAAAGTCAGGGAAGTCTTTTACTATAGTCTTGTCCTATACAGTTATTTGGTTTGGATGCTTTACGGAGACTTATCTCTGGAGCTTCAGTTGTCTAAAGGTGATGTAGTAAGTCATTTGCAGGAAATGAAATTCCACTTTGTTTCTTTTTTTTCCCTCAAAGGCTAATCTGATTAGCTCTAAAACATGTTCATCTTTTTTATTTAGTATTTGAACTATGCCTATGGAAGACATATGGATTTAAATAGTACTTGGCTTACCATCTGCTGATAAGGGAAAGTGAGATGTTAAATCAGAGTGGCAGGAAAGTCTATTTCAGTAGAAGCTATTTCGATCTGAAATACTGTAGGCAATCTCACAGAGTATTTTAATTGGGATTATATTGATGTGTGTTAGTAAAAGGAGCACATTTGCTGATATGGTTCAACTTATATAATCATTAAATTTATATATCAGTTTAGAGATGTGAAGCAATGTGAAATTTTGATCCCATTAATTATAGATTTTTTTTTCCTAAAGTAGTCATTTATGTGAAAACCTTTCTGATGCATTTATTTTAGCAGAATGGTGTATTTAATATCTCCTGGTTGGGAATTGGAATGCAAAACATCAACTTTCAGATAAATTCATTAGAAATAAAAAAAACTCCACAATTTATTCTTCTAATAGAGTGCTCATTTGTTGAATATTTTTATGGTAAACTACATTTTGAAAATCTGATTTAACCTTGGGAAGATTAGGAAGAAGAAAAAGAGGGTATCTCTTTTTATGGTGATAAAAGGCTGATATATAATGCTGAAAAGTCCATAATTATGCCATATTTATGTTTCAGGTTAAAATTCTGAGAATGTAGAATCATCCAGGCATTAAGAATGATAGGAAATATAATACAAGCAATCATATATGAGTATGTGCGTATGAATATATATGCATATGAATATAAATGCATATATATTATATATGTATATAATTTTGATAAACCAGGTTTATTTTTGTTTTTCAAATTAATTGGTCATTCCATAAAACACGTGTCTGGCATTTCACTTTTGATTGGGGTAATACAAGGGTCAGTAACAGGTGGTGTCTGCCCTCTGGGAAGAAAGACAGTCAATGATAGTACTTCTGTATGTCCACCTTTATGCCAAGCACCTTCACAGGTATCATCTCAGTTAATTCTCCGTACAACACTGTGATGCTGAACATTTGCAACTCCATTTTAATGAAGACACTAACGTATAGCGAAGTTGACTAAGTTGCCCCAAAATAACACAGTTAGTTTCATTAAGTTTAAAGATTATATAGCAATTTCCCATTGTACACTGGGCTCTGTGCTGAGTGCTAAGAAGTACAAGATGGGTAAGACAAAGTCCTTGCCCCTGAACACAGTCTATGAAGAGACAGAAACATAGTGGGATGATTTTTAATGCAAAGTAGAAAGGGTAGGCGCAGAAGAGCACTCAGAGCAGGCAGCTGTCTTGGCCTGGGAGGTCCTCAAGGACTTACGGGGGAAGATGATGCCTGAGCTGAATTTTGGTTTGATAACTAGAGATGGAATGGGAGGTCCAGGCCAGGTATTCACAGCGTTAGTAAAGTACTAGAGTCATGAGCCAGCATACAAGCAGTGAATCTAGTACTTACTGCACAGTCCAGTAGTAACTGGTCACATGTGGCTGTTGAGCACTTGAAATGCTGCTAGACTGACATGAAATGTGCTGTATGTATAAAATACATACCAGATTTCTAAGACTCAGTATGAAAACATTAATATGAAGCTATCGCATTAACAATTTTATAGCAATTACATTTTGAAATGACAATATGTTGGATATATTGGGTTAAATTAGATATACTTAACAATTTTACTTAGATTCATTGAATTTAACTCACTGATTTAACAAATTAGAGGTGGTTCGGTGTTTGGGAAACTTTAGGATTTCTCCATAGTGTTGCTTATGCTCATATTGTTTTATTGGTGCATTTGAGTTATTGAAATGACAGATTTGGGGTGCATTGGTCTTACTGAAGAATAGTTAGGCACCTCATTATTTATTTCCGCAGGAAAATAGGAGACAGATCCTGAAATCATATACATAGTACCTCATTTCTTAAAACTATTTTTTTTTTTAAATTTGGAAACTTTGCATTCAATTTCTTGCAGGTAGGTTTACAGTTTTTTAGATGTTGAAGACTACTCTTTTTCTAGTCTAAAATAATTGCTGATTTGAATTTAGATATTTTCTAAACTTCTTTTCTGCACAGTATTTTTTTTTAAGATATGGAACTTCAGAAATTTCTGTTAAACTTGGGTATACCAATTTATCCCCCCTATCATTATTGAAATGTCCTGTGTCAGTTTTCTCTACAGAGGAACTCATGAGGATCTAATTGAGAAATCTAGAACAGCTTGGAACCCCAGGGTCTTACCGGGTGATTGGCAAAACCCACATCAGCACTTCAGATCCTGTTGAGGGGCTGTCCTTTCTTAGATGTGGTGACCCACCTTGGTACCAGATGAACCCCATTCAGTTGGTTTTGCCAGGGTCTACAACTGGGTCTGTGCCTTTCAGACACAGAACGTCTTTCTCAAAAGTAGGTATTAGTTTTATTTTGGTAACATTCACTCTTTGAAGGACCACAGTTAGGAAGAGTGGCATGCTATTCTCATTGATATAGTACAAACACTGCAGAGTTACTAATGAATACATGTCCTTTCTGCATGTCAGAGAAGAGTACTCTCCTGTCTCCCTAAGTGAGAAAAAAACAGGTTGCCCTGTAAATTATCTGAATGCTAGTGACAGCATACGGCACCATCTGAGGGAAAAAAATGCCCTTCCCATTCTTCCTCTTTTTCTTTCCATTCACATCCTTCCTTTCATTTCCATTTCCTTTACCCATCATGTTGAGTTCTTCTGTAAGGATTCGGAAGCCCCCTTTGCAAAGGGGATGGTTTAAAACTCTTCCTGTGAGAGGAATTAAACCATTAGTCTCTTAGAAGCAGAAGGTCATTGTACCCAGTCCTCTAATCCCTGCCCCATTCTGAATACTGAAAGGGGAGCTATTTGACTCTACTCCACAGCCATCCTGGGGGAGCTGCAGGAAGCCCAGAGAATCATATCAACATTGTGGATTGTGCGGTGAGGACAGAAATGGAACCAAGGGTTACATGAGAGATCCACACTGTAGTAAGAGGTGCCTGGCGTGGCTTCTCCTCTTTTGCTTATGCAGGTGTGACCTGTGGGGTGGTACTTTTCTTAGCAAGGCTGCCTGCTTCAGGTATTTGGAAGACTTTATGTTGTCAAGCCACATAAAACTTTTTAAGTCAGCATGCTAGTGTTTATTTCCAAATCTGATTTCTCATATTTGCCTTGAATATGTTTATGAATATATAGGAAGACTTGGTCTTGGTGTTGAGAGGTATAGAAAAAAATTTTTTTTAATACTCTTAACTGAGTGACTTGTTTCTATTCTGCCAGTGTTACAGGTGGTATTGTCAAAGATAATCTTGTTCCCGGAGCCTTCTAGGCTAGATTCCTAGAAGTGTCAAAGGAAATGCACGTGAAAAGGTGGATGCGTGACGTTGGATCACTCTCCTATTTCTAATATCAACAAATTATTTGAAAACTAAACTGTGTTCAGAATTTTGTTAGATCAGAATGACGAGGAAGGTAGAAATGAAGAATCAACATGTGGGAAAAATGTGTCCGTTTTCCTGTGTATATTTTCCTCAGTACAAGAAATTCTTGTACCAAGTCTTTCTGTTGGGTTGAGGTGTTATGCCCTTGATGGCATTTATAAGCCATTTATTTTCATCACTTGGTGAATGTTTTTTTTCCCCGCTATCTCTCTGTCTTTGGGGCAAGTGTATTTTGGATATGCCTGATCTATTTGACTTGACAATGTCAACCACCCTTTCCTTTCAGTGGTAGGCATTGCTACGGTTGTTAAGAAAATTCAGGGGGAAAAAATGTAAATCTTCTCAAAGGAGTAAGAAATGCAGGGTGATTTAGGACAAAAAGTGGAGACACTAACTTGGCCACCGTATACATGGTATTGGAATGATGATTACATTTACCTTGTCCGATGGTGAAGTAATGGGATCGTCTTAGGTTCTCCGTTTTTCCCTCCAGCTTCCATCTTATTTCTTTTCTTTCATAGAACAATTTGAGGAAGTTAGAGGTACTAATCCACTTTTAATTATACAGTACTTATCTATTGAAAAAAAATGTTATTTCTAACGAAGTGTGGGCAAACTGGAAGCATATGATTAGCCCAGATTTTATTATAACTTCCAGGGTTGTCTTAAATTTTTACAGATAGTCAGAGGATCACATTAACGTTACTTAGTAAAGAGTCATCATCCGATATTTTGAAAGATGAGTGGCAAAAGTGATGACATTCTGTTTCTTCTCACTGTTTTCTGATTTCTGGAGCACTGCCATTCTCCACATTTCCTTTGGCCTTAAGAATGCCAGCTGGCTATTTAAAAGAAGAAGAAAGAAGAAAATGCAAAAACAACAACAAAAAAAACAGAAATCATGGCTTAGGGAACCTCAGCTCAGCCCCTCCCTTAGTGCCATGTAGCCGGGAGCTCATTGGCCAGGTTCTTTCTGCTGTTTTGATACTCTGCAGACCTGGACCGCTGCCATTTTCTGTTCTGCCAACTGGCCTTGAGCAGCAGATCGACTCTTCTCTGTGCTCCAGGCTTAGAGGAGCTGGACTGCAGTTTCTTTCCATAATTCTGACCACCCTGCTTTGGGGCAGTCTTGTTGGTGACTTTATGTTGTTGATTTAACAAAGACAACCTGTCTGTAGATTGGTTCCACGCAGTTTTTCTGATCATCTGCCAAGACCTTAAACAAAGGGGGGCTATTATGGCATTTAGACAGAAAGACACACACACACACACACACACATCCACACTCATGCACACACACATTGGGGCTGATGATGGTATAACCATGGTATGGCTAGGTACGTATGCCTATAATTCAGTATATATAGTTTGCTTTAAAATAGCATTTGGCCGTGCACTAACAAACTTTTGTTTCATACTATAGGTATAACGTATCTGAAAGTAGCACTACAAGATTAAATAGAAAGTGGTGTTCATATGTAAACTTAGAAATCCCTACCCCTTCAAGTTTCAAGTAAATGTTTTTGGTTCTTTTAATTTGGTGTGATAAAAAATGTTGCCCTTTGGTGAAATCAGAATTATGGAGCATGGTGCTTCTCATTTCCTGGTGCTGTTATTTTTACTGCACCAAATATATATTTTAGATGGCATTGTGAATTACTTCAATTGTCAGGGCCGTCAGTAAACCTATGATTAAATTATATTGCCTTTGCTCATAGGATCGTTTTCTCAGCCAGTGCACCTTGGAAAGACAGCTTCTACATTTTCCACCAAATTGCAGAAGCTGAGAAAATTGGGTGGGATTTTTTCTTTTCGTTTTGATTTAAAACTTGGTTGCTTTGTAGGATTTTGGCGAGCTCACTAATATATGTATGAAAGCACAGACCCATCAAATGGAAAATAAAATCAAAACAGGAAACTCCAGTATGTTTTGCAATAAAGAAAACAAAAAAAAAAATTGTCATTTTTTCCCAATGCAATTAAATAAAGAGAGCGCTAATATTACATTTATCTAATGAGTGTCTCTGTGGTATGACCCGTCCTTCATCTTCATCCACTTCTTTTGGTAGGTGTGGATTTTGTCAGACCTTTCCCACAGAATACGTAGTTGGGGCTTCAACCCTTCCTGCAGGCCAGCCAGCTTGCTAAAAGATGGTTTTGGGAGAAGCACTTAGGAGAGCCTTCTGAACTTACAAAAAAACAAAAAAAACAGAAAAAACACCTGTTGCCGTCAGGCTGCTTCCAGCAAACACATTGTTAGGCGTGTGTAACTTCTTTCTCTCCGTCCGCAGGAGTCTTTGTTTCACACCTGAGTGCTGTCCTGTCAAAGTCAGAAAAAAAAGGCCCTATAGTCTCTAAGTTGAATTTCAGCAGTGAATGAAGACGGAGATCTTTTAAAAATGTCAGGCCAATTTAGGAGTTTGATGTGTACGGAATGGCCTCTTAGTACCCATGTGGCAATAACATGCTAAACATTATTCTTCCTAAGTATCCTCCTTTCACCCAGCTGTCTTCTAGAAACCCTGGTGTTTATTAGAAACCTCTATTTATATTGTACAGAGTATGAAAAAACGCTTGTCTTTTATATGACCCTCTTCTCAACCTTCAAGGGGAGGTGCCGGTAGTTAGAAACCTATAAACATAGCGTCCAGTGAAGTTCACGTTTATAAGTATGCTGTGAGTGTGAACAGTGGTTAGAGAAAATATCCTTCCTCCGATAAACAGCTCTAAGCAATTTGTGTATTGTGACCTCTTGCTGTAACTAAACATGTTCCTCTCATCCAAATCTGCTGCAAGAATGGACAGAAATCTTGGGGTACCAACGTTGTGAGGGGGTTGGTTGAATTCAGCATTTTTGGCACCAAAAACTGGAAAGAAATAATTAATGGCCCATACGGTAATGTGTAATGGGCACTATCAGCTGTTTAAACATACACGAGTTATTTTCAAGCTTTCCAAACCCATCTGTCACCATATTGTTCAGCCACATGAAATAAATTGTCATTTCTCTCTGTATAAACTGATATAGTCCTAATTGATTTTTGCTTCAAACTTTTGTGTAAATAGACTTGTGTCATCAGGCTCTATTTTTTATTTGTTTTTGTTTTTTTCCCCTACCAGTAATTTATTGTATAATTTTTGCATATATGAAAAAACAGGTGTAGCCAGATGGCCACATCATAAAAAGTAACATGTTAAAGACACTTAATGTAGAATTAAAAAATACCTTGTATAAATAGCAGCGAATCTTTTGTAGTGTGTACAGTTGAGTCAAGAAAAGCATAGTATGTCTTCATTGTAAACCTGAGTATTATATCTCATAATATCTTATTTAATTACTGACGTTTTTCTCTTATTCTTTGCAGTGTAAAGTGTAATTTTCATAAACTCCTGGGCCTTTTGGCAGTGTTAGCAAACTTGGTTCATAAATGGGGTGATAGGAGTGAGTTTGAGCACTGTTCTCTGTAAGAAATGAACAACGTTTAGGATGCTTCCAGTTCTCTAGAGAATTCTGTGGGGCATTAGGGGGTGTGTAACTGAACAGGAAAGTGCACTTTTTTTTTGTTGTTCTAGTGGTGGCAAACACACAGGAGATTTCTTGGTAACTGATTCACTGGTTCCTGAGTATGTTTTACCTCTGGCAGTGTTAAATAGACCCAAGATTGCATCGGTTTCCGCTAGGAGATATATACTCCAGAAATACCCATTATCATTGCATGAGTTATCATAACACCTAATACCTCAGCTGGAGTTTAAGCGCTATGACAGTTAGGGGACTTAGCGTGAATACAGTGAAGACTTAGGAGGGCCTGTGAATACAAGTTAAAAATCATGCAGTTGGCTCTTAGAGAAATTTAATTGTTAAAGTAAACGTGTATGGTCACTTTGAAGTCTTGGATTTTCCATGTAAATTAATGAACAAAGGATACATCATTCTCCTTAAATTTCTATGATTTTTTCTTTCTTTTTCCTTTCGCATTTGCATAAGAGGAAATGAAACAGTACAAAGTTTTAATCCCCTCCCTGACCCCCCAGCTAAACCACCGGTTTAGTGATTAGCAGAGGAGACTTTTATATTATGTTTTCAGCTCTGTTCCCTGGTTGCAATTCACTCAACCTTGACGTAAATCTGAAATAAGTACTTTGTAAGGGGTTAGCCTTTTGTGCAGGGTGTGTGAGAAATCCTGCCGGACCAGGTTGGTAACAGAAACCAGTGTGAGTTGCCTTTCCTGAGTGGTGAATAAGAAAGTGCAGACAACGGGGAAAGTAGAGGGAAAAAAATCTTCCAAAGCACACCCTAACCCTGCACTTCCGAAAGGCTTATTGTCTACCTTTAAAGGGCTCCCCATTCTGTTCAGTGATAAGTATTCATTGGGTGGGTTATTTTTGCTTTTTTTTCCTCTCTTGAAATTACCCAGGCCTTGCTAGTGGGTACAGTATGTCAGTACAGTAGACAAGAGTTTCATTCACAGAATCCACATTTCATGTGGTGCTTGTTGAGAGGCTGGTGGCTTTTCATTTAATCTATTGGATCATGCTGTTTGCCTTAGGTGATCAGCAACCTTTCATGTAAATCCTAGGCAATCTAGTAAAACTAATGGAAAGAGAAAAAATACACACACACACACACACACACACACACCCGTGGGACTGTAGACATTCCTTCGCTGTTTATGTCTGTATTGTCCTAAAGGATAGATGAATTAGATAGCACCCCCCCGCCTTTGAAATATCTGCTCCTTTTCTCTTTTAATTTTTTTAAAGGACGTATATTCTATTGTTTGTAAATAGAAATGTGTTTCCTTGTCAGTGCGCTGCCTTGTACTTGGTAACATAAAAAAAAATTCAGTATTTCATTTAGTTCTGAATACAATCTATTTCCAGTTAGCCTGAAAGTTGTTTTAAATAAACCATGTTCCTAAAATCCAATCAAGAAAAATTTTCCCTTCATATAAACTGCAGTTCAGCACTGGTGAAGCATTTTTTTTTGGCAGTCACACTGACCAACTGATTTGAGTTTCAGTTCTTTTTGGAGAAATAGAAGAGGGAGTAATTCTTTTTTGTTGGTTTTCTTTTTTTAATATTTATTTATTTAAGTAATCTCCACACGCAACGTGGGGCTTGAACTCACGGCCCCCGAGATCAAAAGTCACATGCTCCACCAACTGAGCCAGCCAGGCGCCCCAAGGAGAGGGAATGATTCTTGACAAATCTAGTTGCAGTTTTGTATTAAGTACCAAAACTAAAAACGTTTTTTTTTAATGAGAAACTTTCTTTAAATAGTGATGAGAAAGTATCCCCCCAAAATGACAAAGGTAAATAGCCATTTTCTTTATCCATCGGAACAATCAGAATAAAGAGAATGCTAAAAGCTTGAATGTAAAAGAATCGTTTTCCTACTTCACATAAATACGTTTAAATGGCTCTGCTGAGTTAGGATTTTTATTTTTAATATCATTGAGTTACTTTAAAAAAAAAACGACTTATACCTACCTGCCTGCAAATACATACATGTCTTCTCATACTTACCTTCTTGAAGACTTTTATTATTGTATTACTTTTTTTTCTTTTGTCTACACTGCTACAGTCATAGCTTGTTACTCAGGGATCATTTATGCAAGGACCAGGAAAATGTAAATCTATTTTTTTTTTTTTTTTGTAATTCGGTTTTGAAAAAATATTTTTTGGACTTGTTGATCAAGGTCTGCATATGATTAAAACATGTTGCACCCTTTGCTTGGCAAGCTTGGTTTAGGTTGGTAACCACCAGGTGTTTGTTTTTACTAGCAATTGGAGATTTTCCTTTAGATGAGTATGTGTATTTTGTAATACTTCAGTTCATGCTTGGTAATATTGTTGATGGTGATCAGAACAAGCTAGGTACTTTTCACTGTTTTTCTTGCTTGGTTTAGAGGCCGCACATGTTTTGAGCCAGTAACTTAAAGATGATTTGAGCCAGTAACTTAAAGATGAACATAGTATGCCGGTGGATCGTTAGACATTATTCATGTTTATCCTTCTCCCCTGTAGCAGGTTTCATTTAATCCATTCTATCCTTAAGGTTGCCAGGGGTACAGTTCTATGTCCATCACTTAGTTTCTATTTCTTTTTGTTTTTTATCTGCCCCACCCACCCACCCAAATTGCCATTGTTTTGGCTACTGGAGTTCTGTAGCAGTTGAGGGAAAAAAGTAAAAACAAGATTAAGGAAGATTAAGATTAAGGAAGTTGAAAGCAAAGAGGAAGGAAGTCAACAGAGCAAAATACCACCTTTCTTCTGACACGGCTGATACCGAAGTGTGGCTTGTCCTGTACTTAGATAGGCTTCCTAAAATTGAAGCATATGGCCTCGGAGACTAAGGTATTACCTGCCGTGCATACGCCGGATACCACAGACAGTATATGCAAAGGGCCAAGATGCATCCCCTGCCTTCCTGGTATCTGTAGTCTCTTTGGGAAGATAGGCCACATGCACAGATGACCAGAATATGGGTTATTATTTGGAAGTGCCAAAAGCAAGGGATGGGCACTTCAAAAGTGGTTAACAGTCACACTTAACTCATGCTGCACCGTAGAGTTTTTGTTTATAAAGTGTCTGAGGCATTCAGATAGAAAGGGCTGTATTCCTACAAAGTAATCGTATCACGAATCCACGATGACTGTTAATGTTACTTTCATCTTTTTGAAAATAAAGTGTGGCTTTTGTACCTGGAGTTTTCCTAAGTGTGCTAGAGATAATGAGGGAAGAGAATATTAATGTTCGAACAGTAAGTAGGTTTAGATCCCTTCTGCTTTACCTCCTAAAGCAAGCGTTCTGTATTTAAGCTGAGGCTTTTCTCCATGTCACCAACTCAGCCGGGACTTTTTCATGTGAAGCTGATGGTTCTTGATACCTCAGCAATCAGAAGGGGAGTGAAAATAGTTATTTGTTTCCCCACCACGCTGTCTGCCACGTAGCATTGTAAAAACATAAATACATATCTCACTTTGGGACATTTGTCCAGTCTGGCTTCTGAAAGGCCCCTCAGTTTTGCCTAAAGTTGATAAAAGTAAATGTTACAGCCCAATGGGCTGTTTGCACCAGTGTACAAATTATTTTACCCACTCACGGTTGTCAGCGTTTCTTTTAACTTTTCTCACAGTGCATGTAATTTCGCATTTGGGACTCGCCTAAAATGGATTCGACAGCAGTTCCCTGCAATGTTCAAAATAGTTCAAGGCACAAAGTAACCTAGATACTTAAACGGCCCCTTTACACCTTAGCAACGTGGTTGTTATGATTTTATGAAAACAGTCTTTGTTTCTCTTCTCTGCTAACTTCTGGCTTCAGTCAGCAAAGATGCCTCGGCCTCATTAATGTTGTAAGGACTCTAAATAAAATTCTTCTTCATGGATTGCTTTTTGGGCAGGCCTGATATTGATCACTGATTTTATTGCTTGTATATTCCTGACCCATTTTATAGTTTGGAAAAGTAGCCTTCTTAGATTTCGAATGCCCACAGTAATCCTCTTTCTATCTTTGGGAAACGATTGAGTCTGAATGTTGACTTTAATTTTATTCTAGCCTAAAAAAAAAAAAAAAAAAAAAAAAACAAGATGAATAGACAGTAACATGAAAGAGGATGAATGGAGCTGAGAGTCATCTTCAAATTTTCTTCAAGTATAAGTAACTTACTCTTGTTCTTTGAGTCTCTGTTTCCTGGTGCTTCCCCAGGCAGTCAAGATGGAGTTTCAACATTCATACATTTTCGACTCAAGGTAGTGGATATATGTATAAGATGTTACTAAAGGAATTATATTAAAACTTCAAATGCCAGTTTATCCATCACTGCTGTTACTAAAATCCAACAATTTGATGATTCAGTTTCATGGTAAGGATATACACGTGGAAAAGGTGTGTTTAAAATGGAACCATAAGATTTTATAGGAGTTTCAGGTTTGTTTTTTTTTTAATGTTCGGAGATTTGATGTCAAGTTTTATTTTATTTGTAAACATGCATTGCCCTAAAAATAATGTCCTCATATGGCCTCAAATATGTTGAAACTGTATTCATTCACACTATCGATAAACACATATCAGTGCCTATTAAGAGTAGGGCCTTAGGCTGGGTACTGTGTATTCAGTAGTAAGCCAAATGGAAATACCTTTGCTCTTATCGTAGTTACTTCTTTTTTTGTAAATCTGAACATTCAAGGCTAATAAATATAAAATATTTGTGGTTTGTGAAACCTAGGAATAAATCAGAATGAGCTCACACCTACCTTGTCCTTATTATAGCCCCAAAAGTGACACTTTATGAATTTAGTGTTACCCAAATAATAATGTAATACAAAGATGGATGCCTAGATTTAAAATGTTAAAAGCTTGTTTTAGAAGGCCAGTGAATAACATACTCTCACTTTTGTATCAGTATTTCAAGTGCTGCTGGGTAACATATTGATATGCCGACACCAACCATGGCTGATAATAAATATGGCATTTTTATTCATACTAATAAACTGGATAGAATAAATGGCAAAAACATCTTCATAGGATGTCAATATGGGTTTTGTCATTCATAAATATTAATATATTTTTCAGTGCTGAAGCATTAACATTACAGGGTAAAAGACAGCTGGCTTTATCTTGAGATTTTAGGGTGTGTAGTAGATTTTAAAACATGGGCATATTTTATATAAAGCTCCAGCTCTTTTAAGGGCAACCAAGGACCACAGGTTTTCCGGCAGAAACGTCATCCTTACAAATGAAATCTTTAGGTAGGGTGTCTTTGTAAAAACAGTTGGTTTTAAATTTCACCTCCCTGTCCTTTTTCTTAAAAAATAAAAATCCATAATCCACGTTAGCATTCCAAAGATTCTTTAGTATTTCTAGTGAGAGCAGTTTTTCTATCATTTACACCGTGCTTTCATGTATCTGGCAGGCTTGATTCTAGATAATTTGATAACCCTAAAAGCACATGCAATTCGTCATAAAACCGTGTTACAAAAATATAATTGTAATTACGGATTTGAAAAATCTTAATTGTACAGAACCCCACTGAGTAGATGATGAAAAAAAAGCAGTGATTATGTACAGGCCAATAATGGGAGAATATAAATCCACAAAATGAATCTTACGCTACCAGGAGTGTTTTCTCGTACTTAATTGCTAAAATGCTTGGCAGCACTGAAAAATACTGAGAAACAAGATTTCTTATGCCAGTCTTTAACCTTGGATTCTCTGGAAGACTTTTGCTAGGGTGCCTGAGTACCTCAGGCTCTGGTTTGGGGTCTGGCTTCCTCTCTACATGGGACAAATGGAATCACTAACTTTAAATGTTGACCTGCCATTGTTTTCCCTCCTTATTTGTTTTCTGGTTTCCATTTATAACAATCTAAAAATTCAAGAGCTTTCATTGAAGGCCAATAGGAGATTTTATCTTTTATCATCAGCCTCTCCCAATGTTAACAGTTAAGTGACAGCTATCTTTATTCATCCTGTGTTAAGTTAAATTAATCTAATATCGTATTCCATTAGGTGCCCGGTTAAAGTTAGGCTGAAGTTTACAGAGTATCAGAAATTTTAAGCTTAAAACACTAACTTTTCATTTGTTTCAGTAATAAGGGCAAAACTATTATTTTGTGAATTGAGTTTAGGATTGCCCTAATAATTAGAAATCTGATTACTTGAATGCCAGCGTTAGATTTTTTTTTTTTTTTTTTTTGGTCTTAAGAAAGCCTGACCTCTTAATTGTACCATAACTATTAATGTTGGAATTGGATTTAGACATAGTGCTTTTGTGTGTTTTAGTGTCACTGACAGAAGCATCCTTAGAAATAAAATTTGAGATGAAAGGTAGACAATAGCTATGATGCTTGAAATGTGCTATGATATTGGGTCAAGAACAGTAATGGCGCTTGCCATTCAAGGATCATGTTTGCTCATCTTCAATTTGGTGCCAGCTTTTAGATTTTGGGGGGAGAAAAGGAGAACGTTTCAGTTTGGTCATTGTTCAGCATCCTGTGAAATTGGGACACGTGAGGATAGAAATAGGGTCTTTTATAGATATATATTTCAAGTTTTTATTCAAATTTTAGTTAGTCAACATGTAGTGTAATATTAGTTTCAAGAGTAGAAGTTAGTGATTCATCAGTCACATAGAACACGCAGTGCTCATCAAGCAAGTACCCTCCTCAATACCCATCACCCATGTAGCCCACCCTCCACCCACCTCCCCTCCATCAACCCTCAGTTTGTTTTCTATAGTTAAGAGTCTCTTATGGCTTGCCTCCTTCTCTTTTTTTCCCCCTTCCCCTTTGTTCATCTGTTTTGTTTCTTAAATTCCACATATGTGAAATCATACAGTATTTATCTTTCTCTGACTTATTTTGCTTAGAATAACACACTCTAGCTCCATCCACATCATTGCAAATGGCAAGATTTCATTCATTTTGGTGGCTGAGTAATATTCCATTATATGTATGTATGTGTATGTACACACACACACACACACACATCTTCTTTATCTATTCATCCTTCTAGACATTTGGACTCTTAACATAATTTGGCTATTGTTGGTAATACTGCTGTAAACATCACGGTGCATGTGCCCCTTGGAATCAGTGTTTTTGTATCCTTTGGGTAAATACCTCGTAGGGCAATTGCTGGATCATAAGGTAGTTCTATTTTTAACTTTTTAAGGAACCTCCATACTGTTTTCCAGAGTGGCTGCACCAGTTTGCATTCCCACCAACAGTGTAAGAGGGTTCCCCTTTCTCTGCATCCTCGCCAATACCTGTTGTTTTCTGTGTTGTTAATTTTAGCCATTCCGACAGGTATGAAGTGGTATCTCATTGTAGTTTTGATTCATATTTCCCTGATGATGAGTGATGTTGAGTATCTTTTCATGTGTCTGTTAGCCATTTATATGTCTTCTTTGGAAAAATGTCTGTTCATGTCTTTTGCCCATTTCTTAACTGGAATATTTGTTTTTTTGGGTGATGAGTTTGAGAAGTTTGTTAGAGGTTTTATCAGATATGTCATTTGCAAATATCTTCTCCCATTCCATAGGTTGCCTTCTAGTTTTGTGGATTGTTTCCTTTGCTGTGCAGAACAGAAAATAGGGTTTTAAGTAACCAGTAAACTCCAGCACTAAACCTGTTCTTTGCATAGACTGACATCTGAGTTACTAGGGTCAAAAAGATGCCAGGACTAAGATTATGGGAATTTTGGAGCTATGGCATATAGGTGTACTCTGAGCATCATAAAAATTAGGAACTGCCTCTAGACATGATTGAATTTCTGAAGATCTTAGAAAGAAGATTTTCCAAATTAATTAGATTACCAGATTTGCTGAATGGATGTTTGTGTGTAAAGAACCAAAAAATATTAGGAATATATAACAATAGGATGTGTTTCTTAGCTTAGGAAACATGCAGTCTGTTTTGGAAAGAACACAGGCCCATGGATTGGCAGAGGAATAACAGTTGCCATTCATTTTGACAGATAGGGTAGCACTATAGCATATTAGTATCAGAAGGACTCAGAGTAAATAAAGGACATTGGTTTTCACCAGTGGGACATTGATTTTCAAGACCTGTACAGTTGATCCTGGAATTTGGATCAAGGGTCAGTTCTATTAACTGGCTATGGAAGCATTGCATGAGTGTTAGTAGCCAATTTAAATAGGCTGTTTATGTGTCAGTAAAAATAGTTGGTAATTTAAAATATCGTGGTTTCTCAAAGCAACCATTTAGAAAAAAAAAAGTACAACCGGCAGGTTTTTTTTTTTGTTGTTATAAAAATATTTTGTCAACCGGTAGTCTTTATTATTATTATTTTCAACCTGTAGCTTTTGAAAAGCCCTTATCATTTGAAAGACAAATTCAAAACTTTTGGGGGTGAGCGATAGTTGCCAACATGAACCTTGATATCTGGAGGTTGCCAGTCTGCTGGGTGTTTTGCCTTTGAATGGTTAATCTTTTACCACCTTTATTTGAGATCAGCACGTAGAGTGGTTGGAATATACTGAAGTCACACTTACTCTTTAAAGTTCCGTGGTTAGTTTAGCATCATCTTAGCAGAAGGTGAAGGTGTTATTTGTATGCTGGCTACTGGTTTGCATAAGTGGAAATAGACTGGTCTAAGCTCTGCTGACGTTTTGTGTCCTTATCCAGTCCCCATCAGCCTTCTGCTTCACATACTCTTGTCTGAAGAGAACGCATCCTCTCAAGGAGGGGGGAGGTGACTTGCCAAACAAATCTGATTTTTAAAATCCTTGGAAAAGGTCATTAGCGCTTGATAACATATTGGAAATTTTATGAATAACTATTAGTTTTCCTTTCTGGTTTTCAAGAATTACAGAAGAACTCTCGATGTGGCAGTGAGTGAGAAATGCAAGTGATAAAATAATCTCTTTCCTTTACCCTGTATACTCTTCCGTTTGGAACATGTAACCTAGTAGGGAAGACTCTAATTGAAATGCTACTTGGTATTTTACTGAAAGTTATAAGAGCAAAATTAGCAGAGGGGGATAAAATATATATATATATATATGTATATATATATATAAGTATATATACACACACACACACACACACACATATATAATTTTAACTAAATTGTTAGTTTGGAATCATCCAATTAGAAGAGCCTTACCTGTGAAAACTCAGTAATTGTTAAGTGCTTGTTGTACTTGGTTTGCCTCTGACAGTTAAACCCTTCTAGGGTTCGGGTGTTTGGGGAACGAGACTCCCAGAGATGTTTTGGGAAGAGATAGGAAGGTATCTGTAACCACAGAGTAAAAGAAGAATACCTCCGTGATTAGGCAGAACCATTTATTTTCCCCTCTTTGCCCTGTTCCATTCATGCTCATTATCCACCTGGTCTCAGTCTCCGTGTCCTTCCTTTGTCCCTCTCCTCACCTACCCCTGGGCCTCCTGTCTCCCTCTCCACAGTGTCACACCTCTCAGAGGGCCTTCTCTGAACCATGCCAGCTGTAGCTGCCGCCCCTTATCTTACATCTCCTTGACTTGCTCTGTTTCCAGGCTCCTTGGAAGACTTATCTCTTCTTTTGGGCCTCCACTCTGTTAATTTATTTCTGCTTCTATTATTACATCAATAAACCTCACATTTAACCAGACATTGAGGAATGTGCCGTTGAACTGATGTGAATCTTTAATTGCAGACAGTGTTGCAATCTTCATTTGCTGTAACGTGTAGCTCCTTTGGCACATAATAATTGTATAGGAATCTCTGTGTAAAATTTGAAAATGAAGCACAGTTCAGTCTTGTCACCTTTTTAAATAAAACATTTTATTTTGCACAATGTCTTACCATGTTTTGGGAGTAAGATTGACTTTAGGAATGGAGTGGTCATTGACTTCAGGGCAACAGAAATGCCCTCCTACAGGTGTCTGGGGTGTGTTAGTGGGCTCTGGGTGCAGCTGGGACGTCTAACTGTCCTCGTCATTTTAAAAACTCCCTTTTAAGACAGGTGGGGCGCCACCAGTAAGTCCTCTCCGAGGGCTTGTGAGAAAGAAAAAAATCCTCTGCTATTATTCATTAATGCCTAGGAATGCTGAGCCAGTTTTACAGATTTTCCTGTGTTTATTTGCTTTGCATTACTTTAAGAATGCTTTTGAGGAACTGGTTTAGTGAATGGAAAATAACATACAAACACTGTCATGGAAATATTTATTAATACTCCACACTGTTAAATATTCAACGCTATCAGAATTGTTTCCTTAAAATGAAAAATATTTTCTAAATGTACCACACCCTACATTTTGAGGATTTTAAGGGGAAAGTAAGTGCTTAATAAGGTCTATAAATTTAGAAATTGAGTTTGGCAACTATTTAGCTATCAGAGTCTGGTAAGTTTATTAAAGGAGTAATTGTGTGGGGAAGATGGTGAACCCCAAATATCCCCCCATTTATAATCAGATCAGAAATGTAGATATCATCTTCCAATTTCAGCTCTTATTTGTTATAGGATTCAGTCATCCTCGTATAAATATACTTACCCCTATGCTGCTGTGAAAATGAAGAAAACCAACCAAAGTTTCTGAATATCAGTAATACCTATCATCATAGTATTTTAATCTAGAAAAACAAATGGAGCTGAAAATTAAGCTCTTAGTATACGGTTATATTTACGTTCTCCTAGTTTGTCTATGTACTTATTTATTTGTTGTTATTTACTTACAAAAATTACCTTCACACTACAGAGGAAGGTAGAATATTGTACAACAACATACTATCACAAACTATGAGCAGCAGTAATGGCTGTCTATTCTAGAAAGATTTTCAACAGCATGTCAGTCTAAACTTCATGTTAGTGTATTAGTGTATTAAGAAAGGGAGAAATAGGAACTACTTTTTGAAGAGTTGACATATACCTATATTTAGGGTGGGTTAACCATGATGAATATAGACTAGTCATTTCTTTATTCATTCATTCCTTATTTAACGAAGGTTTTTTTAGAGTATTTGCTCTAAATGAGCCGGACACTGACCTGGGCATTGCAGTATCGAGTTGAAATATACAAAATCCATGTTCCTTATAAAGATTACATCCCAATAATCTTTATAAAAGACTGTTACTTTTTTTGGAAGACTGATTACACAACTATAATGATATAGGAGAAAATAAGTAATTTGGGTATTATTTTTAAATGTTTTCTATGTATTTATAATTGTCTCACTACCATTAGGACTCATGCGTTCAGTTCCTTTTGTGGTAGATTTGTAAAGGTTCTTCTTACTCTTTAGGACATCTCATTTCCTTATTAGGTAGAGATGCATTTTTATGATTCAGCATTCAAGGGACAGGGTAGAGGTGTAGTCTGTGACCATTGTACCAGGTCAACTTTAATTAGTCATTTCTTGGATGGACCTTCCCCTCTGCATATTGCCAGGATTAAAGTTTGAAGGTAAGAGTGCTTTGAAGGAAAAGAAAATAATGCTGACAAATAGCGTATCTTCAACTAGTTGTGTAAAAGGGAGAATTTAAGCTTTATAGGAACTCATGGGGATGCTGATTATAACAACCAAATTATTACAAAAATTAAAAGAAGATTGTTAATGGTATGGCTCAATTATGGCACAAAAATTTGTTGGTTATATTTAGTTAACTTACTAAAAAAGTTACTGTGCTGCAGGTTTGAATTAAAAATACTATTTTATTTTCATACCGTAAGAAAGGGGTGTATTGCTATAAACCACTGTCATCTGCTGTAGAATATATTTAGATATTTCTGTGGAAAATGATACTTAAAATTCTTAGTTTAATATGCATTTCGTTTTATACTCATGATAACTAACCTCTGCATGAAAGGTAGCAGGATTATTGTTTTTTTCTGATGTGAAAAAATAAAGTGGTAGAACAAGAGCAATCTGAGTAGATCTTTTTTTTTTTTTTTGAGAGAGAGAGATGAAGTAACTTTCCCCACAAATTCCAGCATTTTCAGGTTATAAAGCACATTATGTAACTTCATCTACCAGTGTGTATCTCAGACAGATTTTTTCATTTTTTGGAAAGGCCTTATAGCACACTTAATCTGTGGATCCTTTCCGGGGGGCAGGGGGAAGCATATCCTGTTAGATTTGGTGACATAAAGGTCAAAAGATAAACTGTAAGTGATACCTATGTTTATTTTTTTGACAGTGTTAAATTAGCAACCCCTCAGACCTCTCCTGGAGAAGTACAACCTGAGTAATTGAACATGTCACTAGGGAGTATGCTTGGTTAAGCTGATTCCTATTATGTTGACTTGTCAGGGGCCAATAATTAAAGCTGAAGAGCGATGCTCATTCGTGTCTGCAAGACGATTCAAAGAGTAAGAGGGAGCAGACCTTGAGGCCCACCTGCAAAAGGCAGGCCCCGCGTGGAGGTGAGAGCAGACGGACTGGCTTGCTTTCTGCTGTGTTAGCAACCCAGCTATAAAAGGGATGCACTAAATTAAGTGTTGCAAATGTATTCTCCTCAACTTAGATTTTAGAATGCATTTTACTTCGGCCTTTGAACATAATTTTGTTCCATGTAATCATATTCTGCTCAATTATGTTTTTAATGCTATATAAGATGTTTTAGAAAATAGATACAAGTTTACTCAAAAGCACTTTGAAAAAATTTTATACTACTAATCATTTCATTCATTTTACTGGAAGCATCATAATAATCAAAATCTGGTTTGCTTCTTTGAACTCTCAGTACCCTGCATGTAATACATGTGAGTTATCCAGCTCTGCCGATAAAGGCTTTAGCATACATTTGTCACATTTACTTTGCAAAAATGGAAATTTTTAATGTATACTTAACATGAACTAAAGCACATCTAATACACAAGCATTGGCCTAGAGAAGCTTGGAAGAAAAAACTACATAGTAGGTGTAGAATTTAAGTGTATAACAACTTGAACAAAGCTGTGAGCTTTTCTGGAACAACCCATACTTTTTAGAATGGAATGAATGGTATGGGAACTTGAATCATAAAGCTGTGAAAAACTTTTGTTCCTCTTCTTTTGAAATTTGCCTTGGGTAGGTTTAATTTTTACAAACCTATCTTGGAGTCATGGAATATCCAAATACCTTTTTTTTTTTAATTAAGAAAAAGGGATTTATTAAACATATTTCTTTCCTATAATCTGATGTTAAAACAAAAAGTTTTGTAGTGGTGAACAGGCCTTTTTGAGTCCAGTGTTGTGACTCTGAAATCCATCCTTCACCCTTCAGCTGGAGAGATATGTGAGTCTGACAGGATTGCAGAGTTAAGCCTGGAGTCTTCAGCTTGGCATAGAGGTCCTCCATGTATGTATCTTCACGATTCAGCCTTGAGGAGGCTCTTCCTAAACTCAAAGTTTACAGAATTTGTATCACTGATACACCTTGTCAGCAGGAAATTGTCTGTGTTTCTCTCCCCCCGATTGAATGAAATCCCTCTAGGGCAAGGACTGATTCTTGTTAATATTTTCACACACACTGGTTGGAGTTCAGTAAAGTTTAGTTAAACTTAGTCAAGGTGCAGAGAGGAGACCTTTAGGGATAGTTATAGATTTCCAAGAATATCAAAGGCTTTTAGAAGTCAAATAGAACACCTCCTACCCAATGCCAAGAATTCCTCACATGATATTCTTTAACAGACCCTTCCCGGGCTTGGTAGGAAATTTCTTGTATCAGAGAGATCACTTCTTTGCAAAGCAGCTGTTTCTTGATTGGGCAATTCCAAATTATGATGATAACAAATAGTCACAGTTAAAAGGGCTGTACTTTATGTGGATTTTCATTTAGTGATTGAGGCACTAATTATTATCACCTCAATTTTAGAGATAAATATGCTGGACTTCAGAGAGGTTGAGTGAGTTATCCAAAGTCCCACAGCTAGTTAGTGAGTGAGCTAGCATGGGAGTCCACATGGGTCTAACTTAAGAGCTAGAGTGCTTGGCTGCCAAGCCCATAGCTGCCCCTCTTTGTTTTGTTTTGTTTTATTCCTAGAAATCTATTTTTGATTACTTTCCAAAAGCCAACTGTTTGAGATTTTTAAATCTCTCCACAGATCATTTATTACCACTAGAAATCTAGTGGTAACATGTGATTATGTATTTTTTTTATAAAGCAAGGAGAGATTTTTTTGCAACCTTTGTTATTCATCGAGGCTCATGAGGTCAACATTGCCCATCAGACTCTTGATGCATAGTAGTGACATGAAAAGCATTACCCAAAACAAGTGGCTTCCTTGAGTTTATCTAGTAGAGCTCTAATTTATATTTAATACTTTGTGTATCTTAAATCTTACTCTGAAGGGCTGTCTTTAACATGGTATTATAGTAGAAAGCCTACTTGACTGAGATTCTTGAATTTGTCCTAACTAGCTGGAAAAGTTTGGGTGAGCCACACAACCCCGGGAGTATAGTCCTTTAGCTCTTAAAAGAAGTATGAAGGAATCCTTTTTGTAGTGATCTTCTAGGTTTGATACTAGGGTAAATTGGCCTGTATATGAGAACATGTTTTTACCAATTTATGCATTGAAACTTTTAGAAGAGTTTATGTATGGATGCTATCATCTTACGCAATATAATATTTCCCAAGACCCGTCATATTGTAAACATAATCAGTATTGACTTGTGACAATGATACAATGCTGAATACATACTCATTTGCATAAAGAAGATCAACAGTGCTTGAATTTAAAAGGATCTGTCCTAAGCCTTGAGCATTTTTTGCTTAAAGGTTCCTGATAGTGAGAGGTAGTGGAGAGAGATATTCAATTATACATTTTCATTTTTAAATGAATTTATTGATTAAAACTAGAAACCATGCAACTTCCACCTTAACTCATAAATTTCAAAGATTTCTCTTTGTGATGGAATGAGATAAACCAATTATATATTCTGCCCAGTATATCTCTCATCTGTTCCTTTAAAAAATGTTAAAGCACCATTGAACCAATTTTTACGGTACTATTAATCAGTGTAATCAGTATTAATACACTACTTTACCAGCTCAGTGCCACTTGTCAGTAGTATGACAGGGCGAATTTTACATCTTCTTCACAAAGGCTTTCATCTATTAGGGGGAAAAAGGAGATCGGGATTTTAATTGTTGGCAATCAGAAACCTATGTGATTAAGACTGGCATTCTGAACGAGACACATCAGAGATTATGCTGGGAATATTTTTCATCCCTTACTAATTCTTTTATGAATTTGAATATAGTCTTATTTACCAATACCTGAAACCTTAATTATAGACCCACTGGAGAGTAACATGCCTGTTAGAAGATAAAAGAGTTTATGTTAGAGTTAAGAGTTTCAAATGTTCCAGCTGGCTTCCTTTCCCCTGGTGTCTTGGTTTGCAGGTTTCTAAAATGTACTCTTCACATCCTCAGCCCGCTAAATGAATTTGGTTTCTCAAATGTCCATTTTAAGACTTGATTTCTTTATATTTAGGCTTCTTATGAGTACGTGTTTTCTGTTACGATAGAAGTGATCCTCAGAGTAGCCACATGTTACACTGTTTATGCCCCAGCACAGTTTGGTTTTCATATAATGAATTTGCTATTCCAAGCAGAGAACAGGACCCAAAAGGAAAATTCAGGTAAGTGCAGTCTACAGGGAGTGGTGGAGAGATGGCTAGTTTAAAGGCTATACCTTCAGGGCAATGCCTGTACTGGGACAAGAGTTAGATCCAGAGGTAGAGAATCTCTTTGGAGGAGAACAGGGAGAGAAGAGAAGCCCGAGGCCCTGCTGGTTTTCCTGAAGCTGGTTATGACGATTACTTCCTCTCTGACCCACTTAACAATGCACGATCCTGTTAAGTGACCAACGTACCAAGCCACTTGCTTAAGAGCCCCAGAGCTAGGGAAAAGAGTTCACAGCCAAGTCACTCTAGAGCACAGCCCATGAGCTTAAACCCCATGCTTCACTGGCCCAGCTAAAGCTCAAGAGGCTCATCGGATGATTTCAGCTTAGCACAGAGAATAAAAAGAGAGGAAGAAGGAGGATGGGGAAGAGAGATGGAGAGGGAGAGAGAGAGAGAGAGAAAATGGAATCATACATTGTCCTCTTCCTTCCCTCCTTAAAAAAAAAAAAAGTGATGCTGAGATGTCATTTTAACGAAGTATGGGCAATAAAAACATCTTTTAAGCGTTTGCCGTTTGATAATAGCATCTTAATGATTTTATCAGACCAGAATTATACTATTTGATATATTTCTTAATATAATTAAAAAGTAAAATTAAGTAAACTTCCCGTAATTGGGATGCTAGATTAAAAACCTAATTACGAAGTCAGTGATAAACTTCAAATGTAGTTGACATCTGTACTGGCAGTTTTATTATTTAAACATTTGAACTGGGCCTTTATGGGGAAAGTTAACGTGGGATTCAGATTTTTTTCCTCAGAATTATTTACTAACTGCCTTTTGTCTGTACTTGCAGACATCTGCCCTTCTTTTCACCAACATAGATCTAGAATGAACCCCTGCTCTGTAAAAGTTAGCAAATTTCAATCAAACTAAAAACTGTTAATTCAGCTCACGGTAGTGGATAGTTAAGCAGACAAACTGCTTTGCCCAAGTTTATGGTGCCTGTTTGTATTAAACATAAGTGTAGATAATCTGGAAATATTTTTAAAAGTAATTTATACAAATGTTAACTTAGTTGAACATTAAAAACTCTGTGTGTGTGTTATATTCCTGCATGCCAAGAGCATTACATTTATATTTCTCCCTACTTTATCCATTGAGCATGTAGTGCTTTCCTTTCTTGAAATGCCAAGGATAAAACATGTCAAATGACTTATAAAGCAAATACCATTATGTGGGAGCTATTATATTTCTGAAATTAAAACAAATGGCAGCTCAGGTGTCACTTAAATATATTGGAATACAGATTTATTAGAGAAAGTCATCTATTTGTATAAGGCTTTTTATGGTTTTTGTTTGTTTTGCATTTTTTATAGCTAGCAGTGGGATCCTTGTTAAAAACATATTATTGCAGGGGCGCCTGGGTGGCTCAGTCGTTAAGCGTCTGCCTTCGACTCGGGTTGTGATCCCAGGGTCCTGGGATCGAGTCCCACATCGGGCTCCCTGCTCGGCAGGAAGCCTGCTTCTCGCTCTCCCACTCCCCCTGCTTGTGTTCCTGCTTTCGCTATCTCTCTCTCTGTCAAATAAATAAATAAAATCTTTAAAAAAAAAAACAACACATATTATTGCAAGTGAGTTTTAAATATATATGTATATATGCATATGTATATTAAAGGATTTAGTCATATATATACACACACATATATATGTAAATTTGTGGCATTTTATTTCTTTTGAAAGTTGCTTTCTGCCAGCTGTGGTATTTTCTAAATAAGTTCTGGTATATGAATAGTGCCAGGTTAAGTTTATAATTTGGGTAATTTGAGAAGACTTTTTTTGTTTCTTCCTTATAGGAAAGATGATGATAAATTAAGGGCACTATCATGCCATTGTTGTATATATAGCTATTTTTTTTTTCAGATTGTAAATTGTCTTATGTTGTCTACAGGTTTTATTGTAGTCTGTGATATCTGGAGATAAAAGGATAGAAATTGGTAAAATGAGTTGTAATATGTGCAGTTCAGCCAGATTAAAAAAAAAAAAAGTCAAGATCTTATTTATTTATTTGAAAGAAAGAGACACAGTGAGAGAGGGAACACAAGCAGGGGGAGTGGGAGAGGGCGAAGCAGGCTTCCCGCCTAGCAGGGAGTCAGATGCCGGGCTCGATCCATGACCTGAGCCGAAGGCAGATGCTTAACGACTGAGCCACCCAGGCGCCCCAGCCCCATAACTTTATATTCATTTTTACTTCTTTAAGTCTATGCTTGAAATAAAACAGTGAAGCCATTTGTTCTAAAACTAACTTTAAATAATGGATATAAAATATAATTAAAATATAATATAAAATATAACTGAAATAAAAGTTGACTGTTGAGAAATTGTTAGGTCGTTGGATTGTTTTCCTAAATCTAAGCCGAATTTTCCATCTAAAATATGCGTAATGAAATGACCCAGTTTTAATATAATCGTTTTTAGTAAGTATAGAATATTGTGTAGACCTGTAAAGTAAAGTAGACTTACTTTAGTAAGTATAGAATATTGTGTAGACCTGTGCATTGTGTAGACATGCACTGAGTGCATGTATTGATTCATTAAATCCTCGCAACAATCCCATGGTTTTTGTTTTGACTTAAGTTTTAGATAGTTTCAAGAAGAAAATGATTGATGCCATTGCATAGTTTATGCTCTTTTACTGACTATCTGCTCTTGAAGATTAGTAAATAGTGGCTACCCGTAGTCCTCAAGGCTCTTAGGTATGGTAAAGTAGGAGTAGGAATTATCTAGATGGGAATTAGAGACACATAGAAGAAAACACAGTGTTAGCTATTGAAACTGAACTCTTTGACTCCTCGGTCCAAGTATTACTTACTAGAGAAATGAAAATCATACCTCCTGTGGTTTAATCACACAGTTAATCACACAGGTCACCACACTGACGCCGGAAGAAGCTCTAATGTGGGTTAAAGAGAACAGCCTCTTAGGCTTCTTTATTTCGGCATATTTGATCATCCAGGTATTATTTCTTCTTGTGCTTGACCGCGTAGGCTACTTTCCAAGAGGGTAAAAGACAGGAGAAGCATCATAAGGAAGTATCCTCTAGAACGGGGCATAGGCATCTGCATCCACTTCAGAAACTACATGTAAAAGCTGCAAATGATAATGAGATTGATAAAGAGGATTTTGCTTGGAGGATTCTCAAAATACAATTGGTAAAAAAAAAAAAAAAAAAATCCTCTGACTTACCTCAAGGGAGAATCCATAAGCTGCTCAGGTACCAGGTCTTGTTGTCTGCATTTTAAAATGACTGTGTATTTAACAGTAGGAACTTTAAATAATATGTGAAAAGACGGAAACAAAGAAGTTATTTTTCATTCTTTTCCTCCTTCTTCCCCTCTCCCCCTCCCCCTTCTCCTCCAGTGAGGTTCAGTTACTTGTGAATTCTCAAGTCCATGCACTGGCTTTCTCAAAAGCAAACACTGAGAATCCCACAGGAGTTAACACCTTTCCTGAAGAATGAAGTCACTACATTTTAAAGTGATGCATTTTAACTAATACAGATGTGAAGCACTGGGGGACTCCATTGCCTCTCTGGCAGGTGGAAATGGTTGTACTTAAGTTCATCTTGGTATAAGTAACAACGTTCCTTATCAATCTTGTTCACAAAAGGGATTTTCTTAGGCTGAGGATACGTGTTAACTTTATTGAGTGCAATGATACAGTACACATTCTAGTTAATATTTTCAGGTATAATTAGAGGAACTTTTTTCCCATGCTGGGATATTAGCTACAGAACCTGCTGGGGAGACCCAGGAATGGGAATTCAGGGCAATCCTGACACTTCCACCTGCATCTGAAGCCAGCATCATACCGGTAGATCGTGACTACAGTGTTCTTGAGAGTGTGGTAGGAAAATAGTGCATGTATTGATTCATTAAATCCTCACAACAATCCCATGAGGTAGATACTATTAGTCCCATTTTACTAATGAAGAAAACGAGGCCTGAAGGAGGCATCTGGCTCCTTGGTGATGGGCTGGATTTGAACTTGAAGTTTGGTACTAGATCTTTCCTCTCCATCGCCAGTCTCTTCATCTTTCCTATCGTTCTATCCACCAAAATGATATTTAAGGGATTTGGAATTATTTCCCTTTTCAGCCTGAAATTTCCTTTAAATACCCTGATGTCTTAAGAGGATTTTATTTCGTGTTTAAGATATATTTTTGTTCATTTTGCCTTGATGAATTGTAAAGAATGATTTTGGGGGAGAAAAATCCATATCTTACTGTTTAGGATATGTGCCTTTTTAGGTTGTAGTAGTAAGGATACCATCAGCGCTATATGAAATAGACATGAGCATCTAGAACAGGTTGATAGAGCAGTTTCAGGGAAACCATTCCTTAAATTATTTTTGTCAGAGCAAAGCCTGAGGATTTTATGAGATGAGTAAATGATCTATCAGCTGATGAGAGGGCCACTTTAAAATTCCAGACTAAATTAAATTACATTCTTTCTTGTCTTAAAGTGAAGTATTGTTTCATTTTTGGTTCGTTTCAATTTGACCTTCTCATGGTGCATGAAAAGAGAAGACTCTGGGCTTTAAACAAGTTGCTAAAGTGAATCCTGAATGAAGAAAAAAAAAATGGAACATCATTTTTCAATTTGATAAAGGTTAACCTCAATTTTTAAAATCTTTATTTTGGTAAAATCTTTTTTTTTTTTTTTTTTTTTTGGTACTCACTTGCTTAAAAAGTCAGGGATCTTACAGTTTACACAAAATAAACCCTTGGTAAAAAAAAAATAATAATAAGATAAACCCTTGGTTCTTCCAGAAGAAAAATCACAGATGACTAAACAATTTTTAAAAACAAATTTTAAGGTGTGTTTGGAAAGCTAATGACTTGGCAATTTTTTTTAAAGATTTTATATATTTATTTATTTGAGAGAAAGAGAGTGAGTGAGTGTGGGGGGAGAGGGAGAGGGAATCTCAAGCAGACTCCCCACTGAGCTCGGAGCCTGAAGCAGGGCTTGATCTCATGACCCTGAGATCATGACCGAGCCACCCAGCTACCCCGTGACTTGGCAGTTTTTAAGTCATTCCTAATCTGGAGAGAACACAATATAAGAAAACTTGGTATTAGAGGCACATATGTGCATAACCCAACAACAAAAGCAAGAGAACCCACATACACCAAAACTTAATCTTTACCACCTCATTGTGAACACTAAGAGGCTTTGAGGCTCTTTTCCGCATGACCATGTGATTACGGAAACCCTAAGAGCAAGGCAGCTTATCTTCCCTGTGTGCTTCAGGTGGTGGTGAAAATATCCTGAGTCTTGTCTTTTTTTCATCTCTCTCCCGTGGGCTTCCATGTCCCGCAGGACACCGACCTGCTTTAAGAACTGCCATAATGACTTCACGAAATTGTTTGTGTCAAGCTTCGGGAGTGTACGGATTCTTTGCTTTTTTCAAGTATAAAATGAAAGGCATGAATTTTGTTCTTGGATCTTGTTCAGTAAATTGAAAGGAGAAAGCTAAAGCTGGTACTTTTCCTCATGGAGCTGTGATCGTTTTAGAGTAGGCTGTATTATGGGACTTAAGATTGTTTAATTATAGCATTTGACAGGTTTCTCGTAATAATAATAGCATTTATACAGCCTGTTTCATCTTCAAAGCATTTCGCAAGCACTAATTAATTCTCACAACATGCCTGTGAGGTGGGTAAGTATCATCATCCCCATTTTACAGATGTATAAGTTGATACAAGCCAAGTTAAGAGTCTTGCCATAGGCTCTAGTGGGAAGTCAAAGTCTAAAACCAGGATGCCATCTCAGGAGTGGCTGACACCTCAGTCTTCTTTCTTGGCCCTAAATTAGACCTCTTCCTTCTTCCTCCCCATCTCATTTTTTTTTTTTTTTTAAAGTCCTGGAAGGGACTCTGTGTGGTGTTTTCCTTTTTCAGCCTGCCTCTTAGAGAGCAGTTTTTTTAACACTGCCCCAGAAATAAATAAATCATCTTAGTATAACAGCTTTAAAGACCTAGTATGTCTAATCAGGATATAAATATTTCGGGAAGTCAGGAAATGAATTAGGTTTGGGTGCAAGAAAGGATTCCAAATTACATTTTGCCTAATAAATATTGTATCCGTAAATAGTAAAAGTAATGATAGTGATTAGTTAACAGTACCAAATAAAACGTACATTTAAAATGAACCTGACCGGGCATTTTTGTGTCATACTGACTGATGTGTACACAGTCCATTCTTTGAAAAATCAAGGCACTCATTTGAATTGTAAATTACCAACATTGTAAATTGTAAATTGCAGTAGTCTTATTGTGCTGAGATGTGACAAATTACAAATGGAATATTGGCTGGGCTTCCATAGTGCGCATTTCTCTTCGGCTTGCTGCTCCTATCACCATTAATCTCTTTTGCAGAAGCTGCATGGAGGATTGTTCTGGACATGGAAAGGACATTAAGTTACATTGTTGGCTTTCGCAAGGCTCTGTGTGGCTTCTCTGACCTCTAACTTTTCATATTGGTGTAACTCAGTACATTGCTACTCATTTTGGGTCCTGCTATGTGTGGCTATAAGAGGTTCTGGCACAGTTTATGCCTGACAGCTCACTTAATAAATATTGTGTTACAGTACAGAATTTTGGCTAAAATGTGTTAAGTATACCTTAAAATGGAATGTGGTCCTTAAAAAAAAATCCGTATCAGAATCTTAAAATGTATCAAGGGTGAGTGGATTCTTATTCCCATCTCTTTTTACAAATGAGGAACTTGAAATTGAATGCTGTTTATAAAGATTGGTTTTGGATATAAGGCAGCCTCTGTAACTGTCACAACTAGACGGTAGTATCTTCAAGTGGAATGCTTGACCTCTATACCTATTTCATTTTTCTAATTGTTGAGTTTTCATCTTAAAACACAAATAAGTGACGTATGTAACTTTTTTAGTTGGGCACTGTGAAAGTGTTCTGCTTTGGCATAACCAGTGAAAATTGGTGACACTAGAATAAAGGTTAGTTACAGCTTTTTGTTTTTAATAGTTCATAGTGAAAGCATTAACGTGTATTGAGTGGAAACTGCGAAGTTGAAAATGTTGCCCCACGATGATAAAGAAAAACGGATATTAAGAAAGTACAGTGGAAACCTCTTAACCCGTCTGGACTCTGTAAACTGCACCATCTGATGTCTAGGCATGCTGAGTGCCTTCAGTTAGCAGACTGTATTCTCCAATGTAACCTGGATACACTCTCACTATTACTGGTGACATGGGGGTTTACCAAGAGTGGTAATTGTTCCAAACCTGTTATGGCTTTTGTACCTATTATATTTACATAAACAAATGAAATCCTATGTAAAGTTGTGATATCTAGAATGAAAAGAAAATTCTTCCATGACGCTAAAAGTGGATGCTTCAGAAAGATTTAATGAAATGTTATCACTTAAAGTAACAAATTAAGTATGGGTGAGACAATTGTAAAAGATTGGGGGAAAGATCATACGGATTCAGAAATTTTAGAGGGTTTATTACATGCTTGGGTTTATATAAGAAGGACAACGTGGTATCTGATTCAAAGATTGGCAAATATATATTTTATGTGTTTTCACATAAGATAAATGATTGAATTGAAGAATATAGTAACTGATAAAAATAAAAAGCAATACTGTATGGGGCATTTTTAATGATTCCCTGCTTCAACTGGTGTTTTCAGTGAACTGACTTGATAGTTAGCTGGTGAGATGACTTCTGCAGTGGTAGAAGGTCAAGAATTGCTATTCACAGGTCTTCCTTTTCATTCCATGCACATAAAACCAGCAGTCTTTGGTTGGTTAGTTGAGTTTCCATAGCTTTATAATATTATTGATTTTTTTATAACCCTCAATATTTACTAATGTTTATTATACTTATTACTTAGTAATAATATACATTCCCGCTAGTATTCTACTTCGACTATAATGTTTGTGTGTTTTGGAATACTGGTATTGATTATTAGGGTGTCCTAACAGCATTATTATGCTGTTTTGCCAATTTGTACAAAAACTTCAAGATGTTAGTATTTCTTCCATAATGGAGCTCATAACCCGAGAGAAGTACCACCAGATTATAAATTCTAAATTCTGAGGGATGAAGAGATATTGGTGGTCTGAGGTGGTGTGTGGAGAGTGTGGAGGTTTCTCATGCCAAACCATACCCAGCCCTCATTCCATAGAAACATAATCTACATGAACTTTGAAGAGTGAGAGAAACATGATTCCTGGGAGCAGCCTTTTAGATGTTAGATGATGGACCATTGAGGCAGAGTGAATTATCCAGTAAAATGAGAAACTGGGAGAGGATGCGATTGGACATAAGGATTTGGAGGTGGTGGCAAACGTTGAATCTAACAAGATTGAATTAGAGTCCAGAGATTTTTTGAGCTTAAATTAGAAATTAGAATGAGATAGATTCTGAACCCCTCGCCTTTCCTTGGAACTCTTGTTGATACTTTGCCAGTGAATCTGTGGGGCTGTGTTCTAGACATCTCTTTGCTGATGGATCTCCTGCAGGAAGTGGGGGAAGGGTTCTTTGTTTCCTTCTCCTTATATTTCATATATATATTATTTTTTCCTTATATTTCTGGTACCTGAGACAGCATAGTAAATACTGTTAGTAAACATTAGCTTAATTCAGTAACAAATCAAGAACTAGAGAATTGTTTTTACAGATTTACTTCTAGGTTGACTCTGTTTTAACATGATGTGATATTTTCAGGCATCTAGAATTTAGTGCACATGCATTTGTATTTTCTTTTCCTTGTGGTTTCCTTTGATGCAGATCTTCAGGGCAAGTGAATGTTTTACTTTTTTTTTGATGTTGTGTTGTCAGGGTTGGTTGAAAAACAAAAAAGCTTAAATTTAGAGAAACTGAGTCCAAACTATAGATCTCCCACCCCTCCCTAGCCCAGTGGCCATGAATAGGTTACTTACATTTTCTTAACCTCAGATTAATTATCTACGAAATAGGAGTTATTATTCCTGCCTCTCAGCATTTTTTGAATATTTAGAAATAGAAATGATTGAAGTACAATATTTCAAAGCAGATGGTATCTGGCACATAGTATGTTCTCAGGAAGTGTTTTCTGATTCTGAGTATTTTGCATGGGAAAATGAATGCATCTCAGAAGAAATATTTGGAAGCTTATTTTTTTATTTTCTGAAATTTTGGAGAATTTGGCACTCATTCTCCATTCTTAAACACTACTTCCTCATGGTCATTTGGGTAAGCGCGTCGTCTTCCTTACGACTTTCATCTGTATGTGTGGCAAAGAATGGCCTAAGATTCTGAGAAGTACAAAACAACCCTACAAATGCAATTCATGAACATTTTCCAGATTTGTTTGCAAGACAGTTTGTGAAATGTGTCATTTGCACATCTTGCTCATAGAACAAACAAAATAATACTTACCTATGTAATAATATACAGTATAAAATCTCCCTGGGAAAAGAGTTGGTTTTAAACACTTTGAAAAGAAACTTTCAAGTTAGTGATTTACACAGTTAATTATAAACAACAAGGCTTGTAATTAAGTGTTGCCATTTTGGGTGGAATTGGTTTCACCCATCACTAATCCGTCTATCCTTGTCTTTGGCCTTTGAGAGATTATGGGGAAATGCACACGATGAAAAGTTTAACTTGTCAAGTATAAATTTAGATGCAAAGTCCGGAATATCAAACACCGCAAGTGATAATTATCACCACCTGGAAATAATTTGTACCACTGAGTTAAGTCAAGAATTCTCCCTTTCTGCTGATGGGGAGTTTTTAACCTCCTGATCACTGAAGCACTCCCTATAGTTTACAGTGATGTAGCTTGTGGTTCATTCCCAGTAGTCAACATAGCACCAAGCAATTAGTAGAACACTGGAGGATAAGTGTTAGCTTTGTAAAATGTGACTAAGATTAAACCAGGAGCAAAGTAGAAGCAAGGATGATCGTCTGTCCAGTTTGTAAGTTACTTGAAGTCCATCCAGCTCAGTTACCTATTACTTCAGGTTTCAACAAAGCCTGGACCTTTTGTTTAAACAAATGATAAATATGTAAAAATTTAAAACAGGATAATTTTTTGGATTGTATCTTAATCTTATGTATGTTTTTCTCCTATATTAAAAAAAAATCTTTGTGAAGTCTTAAGTTGTGTCTATTTAGTAGGAGAGTTAGTTTGAAGTCCCACAGCATGGAGATCAGAGATAGATTTTTATAATAAATAAATACGGGCTTTAAAGTACATTTTGCATACTTGCCCTACTTAGATTCAGCTAAGGATTGTGTGTCAGAGTTGTTTTTGTTCTCTGATGGCTTTTTATATATGAATGAGTTTCTTCTTAGCTTTCTTGAGGTTCTGAGGTTGATGGGATTTCTGTATAGCCCTCTGTAGGCGAGAGTTGATTTTGAAATTTTGACTGCTGTGTTTAACTAGATTCGATTCCTATTCTCAAACATTGACATGTCTAATTCTGAGAACACATTTTATTTGACACAATATAGTAAACAAAATGAATCATAACTATGAACATTTTCCAAAGACATTTCATGGGTAAGTCTTTATAAAAAGAAAAACTACAGGGCACCTGGGTGGCTCAGATGGTTAAGCGACTGGCTTCGGCTCAGGTCATGATCCTGGAGTCCCTGGATCGAGTCCCACATCGGGCTCCCTGCTCAGCGGGGAGTCTGCTTCTCCCTCTGACCCTACTCCCTCTCATGCTCTCTGTCTCTCATTGTCTCTCTCACAAATAAATAAAATCTTAAAAAAAAAAAAAAAAGAAAAACTACATGTGAACCACTTATGAGAGAAAGGGGATAGATATCAGAAGTTAGCTTCCATGTTGATTTAAAATTATATCTGGCTTTTTCTCTTTACTTTAAAATAAAATTTTTTTTCTTTTAAGGAATGATCTAATGGAAAATTTAAAACATCCTTCATTTATCTAATGAGAGGGAGGAGACAAGAAGAGAGTCAAACATACTGTAGTTTCTCTCTGTTGCTCTGTAACAGCATTTTATTCATAATAGATGATGTGACGTGGACATTTTTGCTAGTATGTCAAAACAAACACTTTTCTCCAAAGGCAATTTGTTAATTTTAGTAGGATATAAAGGAATATCCCTCTCAATGTAAAATTTCGACCTTCAGATTTGTGTTAATATTTTTAAACGATGAAATCATTAAAAATACATCTATTTCTCACTAATGTGAGGGAAAGAAACTCCAACTTTATTTAGGAAGGACTCATTTAACTCCTAAATGTTACCATAGAATGCAGGGTTTAATTCTGTGAAGTATCCATTTGGATTACTTTTGTGACCAGATTGGCAAATTAGCCAATCAAATGCATGCTGACTTTTATGTTAATGAAAATCAGGCAAAAATGAGGAGACATTTTAAGTTATGTAAATGATACTTTACAATACAGTGATATGCTATTTTTGTGATAACCTAGAATAATTTTTAAGATATGTCTTAAAAGTTCAGGATTAAATGAATTGTATTATATAAACGTGCCTTTTTCCTGTGTCATATCCCTATATGCAGTTGAGTGATTTCAGTAATACATACCTTGCACTTTATCTTGGTTGGCTCAATAGTATCATATTTTGAATAAGAATCACCTAATTTTATTCTTCTAGAATTCAATTTTAAGAAATTCTGTTACGTGAAATGGTAGCACTCTTGACTACATCTATTTGTGTGAGTGGGCAATGTAATTATCACTTGTAAAATGAGATGTGAGACTTTTGTGTTTGAAATACTACCCAGATTGTAATACTGTGAAATTTTTAATAACAATTAAGATTTAAAGTGAGCTGAAGCACTATATCTGATATCCAAAGCAGGTGAGTCAAAAGTCTTGATTCTGATGTGTGAATAACTTCTTATTCTAGATTTTTTAACTTTTTTTCCACCTTCTAACATGACATGTGGAAGGTACACTTATAAAGTATGGTGGACAGCCTAGAAGATAGCCCCACAGCTTAACACTATAAATCTTCCATTTGAGCTATTAACAAGCCACAAAAAAGGTGTATCAAGCTAGAATTTTCTCTCCTATCCCAGCACTCACCAGTGTTGCTCCAATGGAAAATTTTGGATCATCCGGAAACTGAAGTGCAATTCCATCTCCTCCCTAGACCTAGACTTGTTTTAGAAACGGACCCATTGTAGCTATTTTCAAAAGAAAATCATGGTACAAACATGTATTATCCAGGGTCTGATGATCTAATCTTTGGATTCTTTTGTATACTTGGTGATTCTTCCAGTATTTTTCCCTCAGAAATTCTCGACCTCTTCAGTTCGGTGACCCCAACTGCTTTCTCCTCGGCTTTTCACAGGCGTGCCGTACCTCAGATTTCATCATTCCTTACAACGACCAAGACTTCAGAAACCCCCATCTTTGACCACAACCTCCAGTTTTTTTCTTTTACCTGTTGGGATTCCTCAGTCTTTCTGGAACTTCAGTCTCCACATTAGTGGAGGGCTTCATCTCTTGCTGGGCCTCGATTTACGTTTAGCAATCTTTTTACTGGTCTTTATTTGACTGCCTATGATACTCCTCACAGACAAGGTTCTTCACGTTTCTGTACCCTTCTCAGTTATCCGAACCTCTCTCATTCTTTGTAAATAATGTCTTTTATTTTACTAACAGTGGTTCTTCAGCTTCATCTCATCCCTGATAGGAAAAGGAGCTCTCCACCTTCCTTCTGAGCCAACCTGCTCTAATCCCTTGATCTGTCCTCTCCTGATGTTGTCATCAGTTTTTCCTTGGCAGTCTTCCTTTCTCCCTCTGCATAAAAATGTATAAAATATCCCCTACCATATGGACATTTTTCTCTGAACTTTTTGTTTGTTTGTTTTCACTTTGTTTTTTCTTCAGTTCTTAGTCTCTCTCTTTCTGAGAGATGTCTGGAGCTAAAAGTTTCCTGAAAGCTTAGTATCATAGCGAATGGCTTCAGCAAGGCCTATATAACCCACAAGTTACATGAACTGGCTGGTCAATCGGCTGGCCCTACTTAAACACCAGTGGTACAAGAATACCTTAGATGTTTAATAATGACAGTGAGTTAGGAAGTGGGCAGTCTAAAGTTTCTGAGACATCTTTAGGGGCATCTGGCTAGTTCAGTCAGTAAAGCATGTGACTCTTTTTTAATTTATTTTTATTTTTTATTTTTTTTAAGGTTTTTTTTTTAAATTTTTTTATTTTTTAAAGATTTTATTTATTTATTTGAGAGAGAGAATAAGAGAGAGCACGAGAGGGAAGAGGGTCAGAGGGAGAAGCAGACCCCCAGCTGAGCAGGGAGCCCAACGTGGGACTCGATCCCAGGACTCCAGGATCATGACCTGAGCCGAAGGCAGTTGCTTTACCAACTGAGCCACCCAGGCGCCCAGCATGTGACTCTTGATCTCAGGGTGTGAGTTCAAGCCCCATGTTTGTGGGCATACAGCTTCCTTAAAAAAAAAAAGAAAGAAAGATCTTCTTTAAATATTTCAGTCTACATGGTCTTTTCTTTCTCTGAATTTCTTGGGCAACTTTATCATTCACGCTAGTTGCTATCTTTTGTTAATTTGTAAAATTAATAAACCGCAAGTTCTTTAGGCACTTATTTGTTTTAATATGAAAATTAATTGCATATTATTTAGGGCAATTGGCATGCTTAATAAATGAGTTATGCTTTTAATGTAGTTAAAAATGTAGTTACTCTCTTTATCTTGATACCACTCATGTTTTCACATTGATGTGCACACATACGCAGTTTGATAAGCATGGATCACTCCAGTTCACTTCCTCACTTACTGAGGACCACACAACTAGCTTGTTTCCTCATACTAGTTAAATGCTCTTTCTATATCAACTGCCTGCGATTTTCATGGCTAATTTTTCTCAAGCAGACTACGCGTTCTCCCATAACTGGATTTTGTCTTTACTTCCTCTTACGTTCTCTGGAAGATCCAGCACAATGCTAGACATGGAGTTAACACTTGGTGATATATGTCATGATCTCTAGAAAATATCTAAAAACAAAGTCAGGTGAAATAAATATTGCTACATTTTTTTTTAAGGTTTTTATTTATTTGAGAGAGAGAGCATAAATGGGGGGTGGGAGGAGCAGAAGGAGTGGGAGAAGCAGACTCCCTGCTGAGCTGGGGCTTGATCCCAGGACCCTGAGATCATGACCTGAGCCGAAGGCAGACACTTAACCAACTGAGCAACCCGGCAGCCCCAACATTGCTGCATTCTTCGTGATGGAATATTATGATGATATTAAATGTCAGGTTTTCAAGGAATAAAGACAGGAAATGGTCAGATAATGAAATTTACCGAAAAGAGAAGCCCTCAAGAACTAGTAGCAGGAAGAATTTTTTTATCATTAAGTTCTCCAGATTAGGGGGAAAATACAGGAGCCAGATAAGTAACCTCAGCTTCTCCTTATTTCTCTTTACCCTTTGCCCTCATGGATTTGGATGCCCATTTAAGTATCTATGCTGATGTAATTTTTCAAAGACCTCCTGTGCAGGAAACATCTTTATATCTCCGTGACGGTTGCTATTAGAAGTCTCGTGTTGTGTGCTGTGCATAATGGGGGACTGTGCTCTCTTCAATCTGGTTTACCAGATGCTGGTAACTAGTGTTACCAGATGACTACTTGGCATTGACCTTTTAGTTTCTATTGTCTTGGTCAACACTATAGATACTGTTTGCACAAAAATAAATACATCGAAGACTCTGTAATGGAATACAGATTTTATACTGTGAAAACACCTTGTGGATGATTCTACTCTCACTCACATGCATAGGGGGCAAAATGGGCATGAAATCCTTGTGCGAAATAAGCTTTCTGTTCTTATGCAGGGGAGGTAGTTGTAGATGTTTCCTGCATGCAGATGTGGAAATCACCTGTCTGGTGAGGGCACTTATTTTCCTTCATATAAGGTAACTGCTTAGGACATCTCGTTCCTCCTCACCAATTTGTAGACCATGCCTTTTACTTAGTATAAAAAATAATGGGGGCAGTTTTAATAATGCAAATATGTGTATATGACTTTCAGTCTACATACTGTGTATGCAACGGTGATTTTAAAATTTTACTCAGATCAGCTCGTTTGAAAACAGTAGAACTTTGTGCAGGGGTTTGAAAGTGTCCTCTTCGGTTTCACATACGGCTTACCTGACATCTGTGGCTAGCTAGACTCCCTTCACGTGCACCGTTTCTGCACTTTCCCTCCTAGAAACTTCAGTTGTTATGTACTTCCTGCTCATTCTTGCCTTATAGTCATCAGGTGACGTACCTTCTTTATGCCCGTCTTTCATATCCATTGCTTTTTTTTTTTTTTTTTTTTTTAAATTCCCTGTGTCACTGCCCCAACTTGGTTCTTAACCATCTCCTTCCTACCAAATAACATAGATTGCTCAGTGGTTTAACTTAACCAGTGATGCTGTTCTTAATTCTACTTACTTGCATAAGATTTTTGACTGTCACCATTCTGTATGTCGATTAGTGTTCCTATGTTATGTGATTCTATTCTAATTTCATTCAAGTCCTATTTTGAAATAGCTTCTCCACGAACCATAAATAAACAACTCAGTATACCACCTTTATCTACTGTGTGTTATACTGTCTCTACAATTGAGTGGCATTATATGGAAAGTTCTAGATGACTTTTATAAAGATTAAAGTGCTTAATGGTTAAAGACCTGCCTATTAGCTGTACCACTGTTTATCCACTGGGTTAGTTTTGAATTTTGTTTTTTATTTATCATTTATCCCTTAGGATTTTGGCACCATTCTGAGGGTATCATAGGAATATTGAAGTGAGATCAAGAGTGTTTTAATCTTTGTTTTTATTTAAATTCAATTAGCCAATATATAGTACATCATTAGTTTCAGATGTAAAGTTCAGCGATCATCACTTGTATATAACACCCAGTGCTCATCACATCATGTGCCCTCCTAATGCCCATCACCTAGTTACCCCATCTACCCACCCATCCCCCAAGAGTGCTTTAATCTTTATTATCATTTAAAAATGAAGTCAGTTTTGCTTTCGTATATTGTTGGACTTTCTTGGTTGTAATCCTGACACTCTTACTTCCGAGTTACATACCCTTTCTCAGATTGTTGTGAAGATTGAGAGACTGTGTATAAAACTAAATTTAAGACAGTGTCTGGTGAGGCTAAGTGCTCAATACATATTAGTTGTTTGTTGTAATCTATTTCCTATTATAAAGAGGTATGCATTAGGCTCATAGTTGTGTAAAAAAGATTAATATAACAAATATTGTCACTTAAATTGTTCAGCTTTGCAACTGGTTTTAAAGTTTAGTAAATAGTTAGCTTTGAGCTTTACTTTTCCCAGAAAAGGGCATATCTGTCTTTTATGTTACCTATTTAGTTATTTATTTACTTTTTTTGTGCAACACTTGCTTCTGAGTTCCAAAAAGAGAAAGAAGATGAGTAAAGAGAACAGGCAAATTTAAAACTATTTGGCGTATACCAACAAGTAATTAATTATGCTTTGATATTTTCCAGTTTTACCTATCCATTGAAATCTAAGATGGCTTTAAACAAAATTGTCTTTATTTCCTGGTAAAAGAATAGGAAGCTCTAACTTTGGGCGCTTTAGTCAGATTCTGACATTTTGATAATGGGTAACAGTGACCATTTGATTTTTATGAAGAGGGAACGGTTTACCTCAACTTTGTTAGCTCAAAGGAGGTAATGTCAGCTGAAATAAAATACCAGAATGGCTTCTTTTTATTAATGCTCAATTATCTTGAGCATTTGGGAGGTAAATATCTCCCCATCTATTAACTGCATTTTTTTAAAAGTTGACTTTTCTCTTCGGGCCGTTTTCAGGTGAAGGTGTAATTGGCTAGTGAAAGGGACCTTTACCTCACATAGTTTCAGTTTTATTATAAATTGTCCATTAGTGCATTAAAAACGAAGTGAAGGAATGGAATCTTAACTGTTCTTTTATTCTCTTTGTTCCAAGCCTGTCACTGAATTTTCTTTCTTTCTTATTTATTTATTTATTTATTTTTATGTAGGAACTCAGCATGAAAAGATGTAGAAAAATTGAATGCGTAGTACTGGTTAGATTGCCAGAAAAAGTGTATCCCTTAAACATTCATTTTTCTCTTTTCAACAGCGACCAAAGCCTCGCACATATTTGGACTTAAGTTATTTGACCTTGTATGTGGGGTATAATTTTGCATGTTAAAAAAAAGAAAGATGGAAATGTACTTACCTAGATGATGTCATTCTTGTGGAGAGCACACATTTTCTTGGGATACTGGAGATTGGGGAATAAAGATTTAAGTGACTGCTAAAAATTAATAAGAAGGCTGAAATCAGAATGAAAAAAAAATGGCCTTGGGTTGAAATCTCTGTTTATATCGTTTATAAAATCAACACCGTCTCATCAAATTCTTGAACCCATGAGTAATGAAAATTCGAATGTATTATGAAAACTGATATCCCCTGGAATACTTGGATAGAAAATGCACAGTCTGCTTATATTCCCAAAAGGTGCTGGACTCCTGGGAGAAACAGATAATATATACACTTTGGAGGCTGGTAGGTAGCTGGAAAAATTTGTAAAAGGAAGCCTCACACCAGTATCTCTCTCCTATGAATTAGACCATTCAGATTCTTTTTACTAAAAATTCCTTGGTAGAAGACCAAATTTGAGTTATTGTTCAAAATTGGGCTACTGGGCAGTGTTTCAAGGGTCAGTTTTGCAATTAATCCTTATGTGACTAGCTAATTTATTGCTAGTAGAAACAAATAGTCTGGTTCTTTGCCACATAATTTAAGACAGGGCAGTGTGGGGATTCCTTTTCTAATGTACCAAAACTAATGTTTTGTCTTTAGCACATAGTTTATTGCTTTCTCCTAAGCGAGGCATGAATTTGTGATTTTTAATTGTGATTTCATTATTTTTTCATTTCTAGTGCTTAGGAATCTTTTCTCTCCTCTCTTTCACTCTCTCAGAATTAACTCTATTAACCCCCTTTGTAACTTTCTTGTCTTTGTCTGAATTATAGAAGTAGTATCTCACTGGAAAATGGAACAAAAAGAAAACAAATTGAGAATATTTAAAGATAATAACACTGGCACTTTTTTCTGTTACCTGCTATTTCAAACATCTTCAGGCTATAAAAAAAAAAAATAGTCCCAAACAGGGTCTGTGATAGCATTACCAGTATCAACTAAGTGACCCAGAAATTTCTTGAGTATTTTACATATTTCCATTTTAACCTGATTTAATCTGATACTGTTTTCTGACCTGGGTGCCAGTTGTAAAATCTTTTCAAGTGGTTTTCTGCCCTACATTATTTTTCAGTATACATTTTGCCAGTGGCATCATAACAATTTTAGGTGAAGAGACAGTTGTCATTGTCTTTAAAGTTGTATCTGTTAGTCATACCAAACAAATGAAGTTTTATTTAGATTTCCACCTTTATAAACCCCTCTAAATGTCAGTATCTTTGGGCTCTCTCTGTACTTTCCAATAGGACTTACTGGGATGTTGCAAATTTTCTAAAAATTGGTGCACCCAAATTTGGGTAGTCACATGTGGCTATCTTATACTTGTAAGGTAGCTAGTGCTATTGAAGATTGAAATTTTTAGTTATATTTCATTTTAATTCTATAAAATTTAAATAGCCACATATGGCTACCATACTGGAGAGCACAACTCTAGAAAATTCGTTTTTATTATCCCTGTATTATGTGTCAGTGCTGTTGAATTAATCACATACTTTGATCTCACGTTAAAACAAGATGACAAATTTATAAGATCTAATCTCATTTAGTCTTAGACTAATCCACATTTCACAATCTTTTAATCACTGAGAAATAAGGCACTTAGGCTGCTTATTGATGTGTTACACCTATGATATCTGTATCATAATGTAGTTCAAAAATTCAAAATTCTTCTTTCCCATAATGCCCTTGCTTTTCCTGCCACCTGTGAGATCCTGCTACATCAGTCATCTCCCTCTGTTGCATCTTCATTTTCTCCTTTCTTACTTGGCTTATTACTCACCTACCAGCATGAAACCTCTCCTCTTCTCCTAAGACCTTAATAAGACCATGGTATTCAAAGGGGACCTTAAGTTCCATGAGAGGAGGAACTGTGGGTGTGTCAAGGCCCCAGAGCTTAGCGTAATAGATGGATCATTGCAAGAGTTCAGTTCTCGTTGTGAATGAACAGATGCTTTCCCCTCCCAGTCCTCTCTAACCCAGTGTGGTACAAAGACATAGCTTTGAACTCACCTTCAGAGACAGCTTAACTATACTGAATTTTATTCTTCATACATAAAAACAAAGAAAGTAATTCTAGTCATAAAGTTGAACTATAAATAGCAAATAAAGGGAAAAAATGGACTACTATATCATAATTCCCTGTAATGGGCTAAAGAACAAACTGTAAAATGTGGCAGCTAGTCTCATATTCATTGAATAAATGAATGACTTTCACAGATGTTACTGTTGGTATTCATCTGTGAAGCTCAAGTGGAGTAAATTACAATGTGTAATGGTCAACTCTCACAGTCTCTCCTGTGTATTTATAGAAATAACAAATTGTCAGGTCATTTTAAAAATCATTACCATATTTATTAAATCATTTTATTCTTGAGCAAGGTGAGATTGATATATATATCAATATCTATATATATATAGATAGATATTGATATATAACATAATAGGTCAAAATCCATAGCCCAGGTGTTTGGCATCAGGGTTTTGAAAATAACAATGAAGACAACATAAAAGTAATAATTGTTGCTGTTACATCATTTTTCTGCATTCAGAAGCTTTGATTCAGCCCACTCTCCCACCCTCCTAAGGTGTTAACAAAGTGAAAGCTATAGGTTTCAGGAATCTATCACATATTAAGACTGAATGGTTGTTACTATTATATCTATAAATCCATAAAATGTATTTCTGTTACCTATAACACCACCATCATTTTTTAAGGAGGAAATATCTTCTGTGGTGGCTTAAATGGGCTGCCTATATTATGAGCATAAAGGTCACAGTGGATATGGGAATACTGTGTGAGCCCGTTGGAATAGTATAGATTCTGCTTTCTTGGCTTCTTCATAATGTAGACAAATCCTTCTATATCTGAGCTTAGAAGTCAATTATAATTATACCTGAATTCAATTTGTAGGGCATTGAGTTAATAATGTTTTCTCTCAGAGGCATTCCATGCTTTATGGGAAAGTTTGACTACATACCGCCCCATGTATACATAAGGAGAAGAACTGATCTGATTTCACTGAATCCAGAATATAACAAAACCTAACCAGAAGATTGTCTTTAATACTCAATTTCTGGTAAAATGGAAAGATTTAATGCTCAGATAAAATGCATCAGATGCTTTCCAAAAAGTTTGAGTACATTTTTATCTAATAGACGAGCTTCTATTTATTGTCAAAAAACAACCTTTAAAGGGATTGTTTGAACTTATGACTCTTTCATAAGCAGTCATAGTAATATCTTTATAAAGGTTAGAGAAATTCTAAATTTTATTTTATTTTATTTTTTAATTTTTTTAAAGATTTTATTTATTTATTAGAGAGAGAGAGAGCACAAGTAGGCAGAGTGGCAGGCAGATGGAGAGGGAGAAGCAGGCTCTCCACTGAGCAGGGAGCCCGATGTGGGGCTCGATCCCAAGACCCCAGGATCATGACCTGAGCCGAAGGCAGCCGCTTAACGGACTGAGCCACCCAGAAGCCCCGAGAAATTCTAAATTTTAGAATGGACTTATAACCACTATGATAACGTTAGTTAAAGCTATGACTCAACTTTGATCACTGGTCGAGGGAATCAAATTTTGTTGACCAATGTTAGGGTGGTTATTGGGTGCTGAGTTAATTTAATTGCATTTGTACACCAATTTTAAACATGTGAGCAACATTTTAGTGTCATTTATATTATTTTAGAAACTTCTATTCATTGTTTATTTACTACAGATTTGTATTTGAGAGGAAGAGTTGATACTAACACAAAAGGCATGTGCCTTTTCTAATTTTGTTCTTAGAAATATGAAGAAAATGCAACCAAAACAGATGTTAGGATTATGTGAACTTTGTTGTATGAAACAATTCAGTAGTCTGTCCGCAGATGCCAGTTATTGCTAAAGAATAGACAATAAAATGACCTATTTAAAGCCAAATCTTCTCTTAACGTACATATTTCATAACTATATGGGCAGATAAAATAAATTCTTATGCACTTACTGATTATTTTAAAAATCTAATCATGGTAACAATTCAATAAATCCAATTATGGATAGTTTTCTTAAGAAGTTTGAATAAAAAGAACCTTCTGAATGTATAGTTTTTATGAAAATATTATTATATAAAGAGTCCTAATAAATGCATTGTTCTTTTTTTCCCCCCATGGAGGATAGACCATCCTTGAAACAATTTTAGAAAGAGAATTAAAAGTCCTTTTATGGGGCGCCTGGGTGGCTCAGTTGGTTAAGCGACTGCCTTCGGCTCAGGTCATGATCCTGGAGTCCCGGAATCGAGTCCCGCATCGGGCTCCCTGCTCGGCAGGGAGTCTGCTTCTCCCTCTGACCCTCCTCCCTCTCATGCTCTCTGTATCTCATTCTCTCTGTCTCAAATAAATAAATAAAATCCTAAAAAAAAAAAAAAAAGTCCTTTTATGGATCTTGAATTTGGCAATAACCTTTTTAACCTTCCAGTGCCAGCAATTCATTATAGTTCCAACTGATTTGAGTAACATTTCTGATAGCTCATTAGTAAGCTGGAGATAAAGCTTCCTCATGTACTAGCTAAACCTTAACTGGAGACTTATCTCTATACCAGCAGTTAACATTATAATGATTCTCTTTCAGGTAGCCTTTTTTTTTTTTTTTAAGGTTGGCTTTGTCATGTATTAAAGCCCTGATCTCTAGAGAAACATCTTGGATATTCAGAATGGAATTTTATAGATAAGTCAGTAGCCTTTCAAACTAGAGTTTGCATGAAGTTTGGAACAACTTTCCAGGTGGTATGCACAGACAGTTATAAGGGAATCAATTTCAAGATACTATGTGTGCTTATATAGTCTCTCTAGGAAGAGGCATAACCCTCACATGCCTCCTTCAATTTATCAAAACATCTGAAACTGTTAAGCTTCCTGCCTTTCCCTGTCCTGTACGTTTTCGTATATTTTTCCGTTAAGAGTAAAACTTGCATATTTGGGGCTATGTTGGAATTCTCTTGAGTATGATCTTTTTCCCCCCTAAACTTAAGGATCAGATCTTAGAAAAGTAAAGTCAAAAGGGTATCAGAGAGGATTTGGGTAAATAAACTAGGATCAAGGTGCCTGAAAAACAATAGTGTGGCTACTTGTCGATCCAAATGACTATAAAATTTTTGAATAAACTCAGAAGTAACTTAATTGAGGAACCATAGATCTTTGAGAATCAAGGGCATGCCAAAGAAAGGTCAACGCACAGAAATTTATTCTGGTGAGCAGAATCCCTGCTATCTGGATTTATTACACCGAAGGTAAAAAATAACCTTTTTCTAACCTTTGCTCAGAACAGACTAAAATGCTCTGTATTATTCTAGCAGAGATTAAAAATATATCTAATTTTGTATTAATATGATATATGGTAGCAAAGGATTCACAGGTTTCCTTTTGTTTTATTTTATGTGTAAGTCTATCAGCTTACCAAAATTTAACATATTTTATTACTTTTTAGGTTTGTTATTTGCCGGTATTAGTAAACCAACTCAAACAACATTTACTTGCCTCCACTCTTGTACAGTTTATTGCACCCACTCAAGTTGTATCTTTCACTACTTTGTCATATTATGGAGCAACCAGACCCTTCACTTTGAAAACCACTTTCTTCTTTTTATTTCCATTGATATAAGCAAGGACCATATTCTCTAACTTGCTACACAGTTGCACTTTTCTGCCCCTCTTGCTTATAGAAAGTCTCGATCACCCATATTAACTATAATGTTTAATGAAATGAAGTCATTTCTATTTCACAGAGAGAGCTAAGAAAGGTAGATATTTGAGATGTGTTTGTCATTCACAATCATTTTCTCAGATCTGCAGATCTCATACAAGCCATCCCAGGCCCCTACAGCCACACACATTGATTTTACCCTTTTTTAAAGTGGGAAAAATGAATATTTAGATTATAATGATCCAAAGATACAATAACATTGTAATTGTGATAGACTGGTGAACAGTTTATTAATACCATATCTTACTTAGAAATTCAACTATCTAGGGGCGCCTGGGTGGCTTAGTCATTAAGCGTCTGCCTTCGGCTCAGGTCATGATCCCAGGGTCCTGGGATCGAGCCCCGCATCCGGCTCCCTGCCCGGCAGGAAGCCTGCTTCTCCCTCTCCCACTCCCCCTGCTTGTGTTCCCTCTCTCACTGTGTCTCTCTCTGTCAAACAAATAAATAAAATATTAAAAAAAAAAGAAAAAAGAAATTCAACTATCTCACCAATGCAATTATGTTTAGGTCTACCTGCAAACTACAGAATGTAATTATTGCTGATATAAAAACATTTTGATGAGACACGTAATTTTATGTTTTTTATAATCCTGGGCATAATGTTGGAGAAATGTTAGCAGTAAACCTTTGTAAGAAGTTTAGGAGGTTTATATTAACTAGTCTTTTCATTAGGACAGAAAATATAAATGTTATAAGAAATGAAGCATGAGCTTGGATTATACCTGACCAAGAAAATCAGAGAAAGATAAGTAGTTTCTTCAAAATGATCACAAAAGTTACAGTAATCCAAAGATGTACCTCAGTTATGTAAACCTGGATTTATCTTCTTATATAAAGATTCTGTAAGCTAGCAAATTCCCTAAGTATTACAATTTTGTTTTCTTAAAGTAATAGCTCATTTAAATTTCAGAAATTCATTTTATTTTCTTGGAATGTGGGGCTTTTAGAATGAATGTGATTGTAAATCTGAGAAACAATCATAATATAACTCATTTAACTTAGGCATTATATAATTTATTAATACACACTGGATAAGGAAAGCATTTTGAATTTAAAAGTCCCTTGTCAATTAGAGAAATGCAGAAGCACAGAAGACTTTTAGCTTCAATTCTTCAATCTCAGCCATGGGTCAAGAGGAAATAAACATGAAACTCATTGGTTGGAAGCTAAAATTTTCGTTGTTGTCTTTTCCATGGGTATGTAATGTGTTCTTACACAAACAATATGAAAGACTAACAAAACAATTTCTGTTGTCTCCCACCCAACAGCGAATAGAACCCCAGTAATTAAAGATCATCAAATGGTCCATCATAGGATCCCCTATCATTGGTGTCACCAATGGGAGATAACTTATTTGCTCTGTGAACACCAGAACCAAAAACAAATAATGTGGCCAAGAACCAGAAAGGAAAACAAAATCAGTTAGGTTAAGAAAGAGAAACTGAGAACCACTGAAGATAAAGTTTCATTGTTAAGTTTTACTGTTGTTTGAGATTCACTCCCAGGACCTAAATAAATAAATAAATAAATAAGAGTGCCTTCGCTTAAATACTTCTAGAAGGTGAGTCTGCTTGGGTATTTTAGTGGAACCTCCAAAGTTTGTCAAAAAAATAAATAAATTTGAAAAGTTTAAAACACCATACTTGTATAAATCCATAATAAACTCATGTTAAAGATACTTTTTTGAGCTCAATAAAAATCGGTAAGATGGCAAAGCCGCTTTAAAGGAAAATCAGAGGAACATGAGTTATTTAGTCCCCCAGGAATGACATTCTGACTTAGAAATAAAACCAACTAATATTGTCCAGTAGGACAATGGAATCTTAACCTTTGTGGTTATCATTTCTTTTGGACAGAAAATTAACATGTAACTTCACAGAAGCTGAGCCTGTAATTAATCGTAAATAGCAAAGTCAAACACAGGTTATTCTCCTAGATAATTAAGTAATCCTTATGTGAGCCTTTAAAGAATCCCCCAGTGTGTAACTGAAAGAACAGGCTACCTACTTTTTATTTTGCCTTATTTCCAAATTTTGGGTTATTTTTTATAACAGTACTAATGGAGAAAAAATTTTAGATGTCAGCTTAAAAATGTGCATGTTAAAATTAGATTTTGGGTTTTTTGAAAGCATTCATAATAAGTTCTACTACTGAATAGACTATATTTATCATCTAATTCATCTATCCAACATGTTAAATGGCTCAACCAAGAATCAATCTAGAGCTAGTTACGGGAAGAAGAGCTAGAAGACAGATAATCTGAGATGAGCTGGGATAATGCCCAGTCCTGTGTTCCTGTATTTTCCCTGCTCCTTTGTTGTTTCTTCTGGTCTCCTAGTGCATGAGATGTATGTGTGTGCATATATACAGAGCATTTCTGGAATTTAAACTTAAGGGTAATCATCTTGAAACTGCTGACAGGTTAAAAACCCCCCTATAATTAACACTGCCAATCACAATCAGGACATATATTAATGTTGCTTTTTAAAAAGTGTTTCCATATCTTCTGTTGATGAATTAGCAAAACAGTCATGATTACATTGACAGTGAAAAGGTATGTATATGAATCGATGTCTAGAATCTAGATGTGTGTTTCCTTCTTTGCTGAGTTGAATACTGTAGATAGAATCAAATGGGAACTAGAAATGCCATGAATTGCTGCCAAAACATGGAGGAGTTTTACAAGAAATATTTCTTGGGAAACACATTCTAGATTGTTGTTTAATAATTAATATTTTAGATTTTTAGAAAAACATTATATCCATTATAATTTACACTTTTTTCCTTTAAACTGTCATAGAACCTCACTTCTTAATCTATGCTTCCAATAAATACAGAATTCAAATAGCACCTTTCATTTAATTTGTTTAGTTTTTAAGTCTCTACATTATCATAAATGTCTGCACAATATGGGGCAAAGCCTTTTTAATTTAAAGTTACAATGTAGAAAACATTTTTTTAAAAGATTTTATTTATTTATTTGAGAGAGAGAATGAGAGAGAGCACGAGAGGGGGGAGGGTCAGAGGGAGAAGCAGACTCCCCGCCAAGCAGGGAGTCTGATGTGGGACTCGATCCCAGGACTCCAGGATCATGACCTGAGCCGAAGGCAGTCGCTTAACCAACTGAGCCACCCAGGCGCCCTAGAAAACATTTTTTATGTATATTGATTTCATGGCCAAATAATTTAATATTTTTGTTGGCTTCACATCTATTGTATATTTAAATACATTGGAAAGAATAAAAGACACATTATTTCTAAAGCGCAACTCTTACGATCATGATTGAAATGGACTGAGAGTCACTAAATATCTTATCTTGAAAAAGAATCTTTTTAGATTTTAGTTTATTCCAACTCCTTAACTGGAACATGATTTCTAAAGGCAACATATTTCAAATTTACATTGTGGATTTCAAAGTTAATTAAAAATTTCAGTTCAAAGGATTACTCTCATGAGCGTTTATGATGGTAAACCCTCCCTAGGAATATTGTGAAGAAGTTTTATTCATCTGAAGTATGTTTCTACATCATTTTGCACAATGCATGCTTTTATGACTGAAATTTGGTTTATTTTTCATGACACATTTGTTTTTTTCCTGTCAAGTTCACTGCCCATGAAGATACTACTTCTAAGTTAACAACAACAACAAAATAGCAAATGAGAGAAAATTGAAAAATATTACTGTAAAAATAATCACTCTAAAATAATGACTATAAAAATACATCAAAGAAATTTTAGTGGAGTTTTCATCATACAGGTTTGGTGGGCACATGTAAGTGTGTACATTGAAGAGGTCCCTGCCCTTTAGAAAAATGTTGCAAAATGGCAAATAATATACATGACCTTGATAGTTACACAAGCCCTGTAGTGTTTATGACTGACATATCTTTACACATTGTACCTGAATATGAACAGTTACTTGATTTGTGTCTGATGCTATTGTAGAAATAAGTTTAAGTTTTTATCTGACTGTTTACTTTGAAATTGGCAGAATATACTGCAGGGGAAAATATCACTATCACTTTCAACCTCTTAATTTTTTTTTTTTTTTGGATGGTCACAGCTATGCCATATTGAATTTCTTTAACTTTAATGACAAGTATATCACTGTTCCTGGTAATTTTGTCCATTTAGAGATTAGCATCTACAATGGTGGATCGAGGTTTTGTGGAACCATAAAGCTTATTAAATTTGGAGGGCCTCTGTTAAGAAAGATAACTCATAATAATGGATACATAATTAGGATGCACAATTAGGCTAAAAATGAATACTTGGTTAGAATGAGAAAAGTTATAGCATATTACAGAATTTAAAAAGTTGACAGAAGACCAAAAACATCATGAAAATCTAGGGGAAAAAGCCTAGTATTTGGGTTGTCTTTTTGATCACCTCTGTTATCTCTTTCACATTTTTGTCTATGTGATCTTTGAAGACCTCATCACATGACAAGAGTTTTGTAACATTTTCTAGAGAGAAAAAAGTTTTTGCTTTAGCCTGGATAATCAAAATTTATTTTGTATGAATGACAGTATACGATAGCTCCTTTCCTTTAGCTTTAGTTTTACAACTTATTGGCTTGTCAGGTAAACTTTGAGGATTATCTTTCAATTTGGTAACACCATCATCAAGCTTCCTTCACATGTGAATTGTAAGATTTGGATGTATTTTGCACAGTTTCTGGTTCTGTGCATTTCAACTCTTGATTCTGTTCTTCTACCAAAACACTTCTAGTGCTGGGTGCTATAGGAACATTTCATATTGGGCTATGATCTCTGGCCCTACACTTTCCCATCCTCATACCTGGTCAGTCAGCACTGTAGGTAGTGGGAACATGCCTAGAAGCCATTCCTAGACCAGAGCAGCTACCTGAATAATTCTATAGGCTTAGGTTTTAACTTATGCTATCTTGAAGTCATACTAAATAATGAAATAATAATCATAGTTCACACAAATAAGGTTCTTAAACAAATCCAATTAACCAGAAGTGAAAGTGCCAAATAGCTCAACAACCAGCAGGCTACTATGTCATGGTCAAGAGCAGAATCTAAAGTCAAACCGACACAGATTTGAAATTGATGAAAGATTGTCAGGTCTTTAATTTCTTGTTCTCTCCAGAGTGGTCTGGAAATCAGAACTTGGAACTTTAAACTTGAACATAGTTATGATACCAGACATGTTTTAAAGTTGTTTCCTTTCATGCAGAAAGATACTGTATTTGCTATATCATAACACTAATTTATGCCATTTATCTTTCTTTTTTTCTCTGTATATTGAATCATGGAAGCTTCTTCTCAAACCAGTTTTTATTGTTCTAATGTTGTCTTGCTAATTAGCTCTTTAGAACCCCTATGACATCCTTTGGCATTTTTACTGTTTCCTTTTAATAGCAACTGTTGCATCAAAATTACTTGAGAGAAGGGTCCCCAAGCTGATGTCCTTGATCTGCTTTCCTCCTGTGGGTGTTAAGAAAAATCTCTTGTTAAAATATCTTCTAGGGAAGGTGTGTATTTATGCAAAGACTTTCAGGGACCTTTTTAATAATGAAGCTTTTACATGATTTGAAATAAGAAAGTAATTAGGATATCTATCTAAATGATAATAAGAACTCTGGCAATTCCACTTTGAAGCTTACAGAGAGATAAAGATTTCATGTTTTAAAACAATTTTTGCAAATACCAAAGCAGAAAGTGTTCTTTCCTTGTTTTTTGACAAACAGGGTGAGTTTTCTAGATCCAGATAAATGATCCTGTATTTTGGTTTAAAAACACAAAAGCAGATTATCTTCTTGCGTTAGCAATATACGTATCAAAGACTATAGAAAAAAAAATATATATATATATTTTTTTACCAAATCCTTTTCCCTGCAAAAGTAAAAATGCAATAGAATATTCCTCTGCAACTTGTGCTTTTTTAATGTAGGATTCTATTAATTTTTCAGGCATTCTATAAAATATTTATAAAGTTGTTTCAATTCAGTGATGTAGTGACATATACTAAAAACAGTTGACTGACATTAAGATAACTGTGTTTTAGGGACACCTGGGTGTCTCAGTAGGTTAAACGTCAGACTTTTGGTTTCTGCTCAGGTCATGATCTCAGGGTCATGGGATGGAGAGTCTGCTTGAGATTCTCTTCCTCTCCCCCCCCCCCCCCAACGCGCGCCCCTCTCGCTCTTGCGCACTCCCTCTCTCTAAAATAAATAAATCTTAAAAAAAAAAAAAGATAGCTGTGTTTTATTTGAGCCTCAAATGACCTTGTTCATACTGTTTAACCTTGATGAGCCTCAGTGCTTTGTGCTCTAGAATGGGTCTAATTATACATACCTTGCTTACTTCTAAGTTTGTTTGGAGAATCAAATGATAAAATGTGTGTGAAAATGATGAGCAAATATATCATCCCCGCAATTATTGTTGTTACTTAGAGATATTAACAAGACATTGATCAGTGATTAAACTTTTAAATCCTATTTTACATAATTATATTATTGGTAATGTTCTCTGTTGAGAACAGAGTTCTCAACAGCAGCATTGTTGACTTTTTGGGCCAGATAATTCTTTGTTGTGGAGTGCTGTCCTATGCACTGTGGCATGTTTAGCAGCATCCTTGGCCTCTACCCACTAGAGGCCAGTAGTATCCTCCCTCCCTAGTTTTGACAGCCAAAAGGGCTCCTGACATTGCCAGATGTTTATTTGGGGTAAAATTGCCCCAGTTGAGGCCCCTTGGATTGCTGTAAAGTGGAAGGTCTTAGATCAGTTGGTTATTATATGGTTAATCAAAAAAATGGGGTAGGGCAGGCAATTATTGAAAAAGTTAGTACCTCACGGATTTTATTACAACTGAAACATATAGAACATGTGAGCATTTATTTCCTAAAGTAGAGCCTTTACTTTGAGTCTTACCTCTTTTTTTTCCCCTAGACCAGTCCTTTAATGTGTCTTCTCCAGTTGCTGATATCCAATTTTGAACTGTTGAGTGAAAGTAGAAAGGCAGTTATGAAATAATTTCAGGGCAGAAATTTTAAGAGAGGAAAAAAAATCCCATTTTCCTTTAACCTTTCTGGGTTCTTGGCTGAGACACCTCCCACCCCCTTAATAACAGAGTAACAGGAGAGAAACAAATGGAAGCTTAAGAACATGTGTACCTCCAGGATACACAGGAAAACTCCGAAATGGCCCAAGCCACTACCTTCAATACCATCTCCATCTAAAGACAAAAGAAGATGTTGGGTGGGGGCTGGGAGGCCAGTTCTGGGAGGTTACCAGGAAAAGCACAATAAACCTAGATAAGGTGGTTATGCAGATTAAGTCCTGCCTTTTCCATTGATGAGTTTCTAGAGATTTAGTCATCCTTCCCTTCCTGCTAGAGTGGGAGACGCCCTTCCATATAGAGATTTCTCTTATCATTGTGAAGATCTCTTACCAAAGGGTAACTTCTACTCAATTTTCAGAGCTTCTCCTGTGTTTGCTGTTTCTTAAAAATAACCAGCATAAAATAATCAATGTTTAGCTAAGGAGGCATACTCTGTGGTGGTATATTTTGCTCTCCTTTAAAGTCCTCTATATTTTATAATGTTTTCTGTCTTTTTTTTTTTTTTTACATGTCATCTGTATCCAAACCAAAATTAATTTTATGGCAGCTTGTCTTTTTTGAGTCTTTCCAAAGATTTGAATGTAATTTCCATAAAGTTATCAATTATTTTGGGTTGTTTTTTTTTTGCAGTCATTGTTTGACATCAGATTAAAAGATTCCTAAATTTCTTAGGAGTAGTGACTACAAGTCTATATAAAATAGAAAAATTTAAAGTCAGATGTAAAAATATATTTGAGACCCATTAATGAATATTTTAGATCCATTTGTTCATCTGGAAGCAAAAGAAGTTGAAATAATTTTAATACCTATAGCAAAATTCATTCATTCTGTAAAGAGGTATCTTTAAAATACCAAATACCATAATTTTCTTCAAAATTTGTCTTAACATTGCTAATGCATTTATAATAAATGGTATTTATTATATGTGTGTGTTTCCTTTCTCCCCCATTTTATATACCATTTTGTTAATACTTAGTATCAGCATAGATTCAGAGAACAGTGGTATATGTGGTAACTTGGATGTAGTCTGGTGTACTCTGGTTAATGATTACTTTTTTTTTTAAGAATGATCGCCAAGGGTATGTGTCCTACACAGTGTCATTGGGAAAAATTTTGGAAAGCTTCCAAGGAATTGGAGAAAACTGAGTTAAAGAAGATAATGGTCTGAGAATCCAAATTGATTTTTACTCTGCCATGGATTTTATTAAGTCATGAGTGCTAACTGACAGGGAAGATTTCATGTTGTCCACCCAGCAAAAGCTAGCATTCGGTACTTTACATGATAACTAGAGACAGCATAGATGCAGGTATGCATATTCTCTTTGATTACTTTATAAAGGTGTTCGGACCTTATCAAAAATGAAGCATGCTCTGTTTTTGTTTTTGTTTTTTTTTTACCTTCCGTGTCTACAGCTACTACAGAACAGACATTTCCTTGTATTAATGTTCATGTGAAAGAATAATCCTCTTAGGGCATGCCGCCTTTCACATTTACTTACTAATCAACACTAGTTCTTCATTCAAAGAAGACTATATAGTAGTATTTAAAATATCTTAAAATCCTAAAACATGATTTTATACCCTATAATTATGAAATACTTAAAGTTTATTGAAAGATTCACTGTATCCTGATTTAGGTCAGTTATGTAAAAGATACAGATCTGTTTGTTTTCACTAATGCTACATGCCAGACTACTTAGATTTAAAGTTATAGGAAAAAGATATTTTGCATTAATTCCATTTATGCTTCATAGAAAAATGCATAGGTTAGAGTAATCTAAAGAGTATTAAATCCTTTTCACATAAAATAGTAACCTAATTCTAACTTTTTTAATTAAACTTTTTAACTAAACTTATTAAATATCACTGCTTTAAGTGTCTGGAATCTCCTTGGATAATAACTCTCAAAGAGGAGTTTAGTCTTTGAGAAAATCAGATCTCTTTGGTTTCTACAAAATGTCTGTCACAGATGTGATTACATCAAGACCTTAGTGATAGCTAGGCAACACAGAATAGTAAAAAAAAGTTTGGACAATGAAGATAGGTAGATTTTTGTATTCCAGCTATGACTCTTTCCAACTTCACTCTATGACCCTGAAGAGTTTCTTCATTTCTCTTGAGTCCCCAACAGATTCCCCTTAAATACCATCTTAATTGTCTCAACTATGTATTTGATCATCTCTGGAGGTTCTAGCCTTAGGTTCTAATAGTCTTTGTCATACAAGAAACACATTAAAAAAACGACACCATCAAAATATATTTCATTTTTCTTATTTTGGAATTGACACATGACACTGTAAGAATCTCATGATAGTAGAAATATGCATTTGAACATGAGAATGTTAATGTAGCTACAGTCATTTGCTGTCCCTATGCTGAAAAGTAATTTTGCCTATCGAACTATTTTTCATATGCCTTCTGTTTATTTGAAAGGCTCAAGTGGAAGGTATTTGGAATTGTGGCATGTAATAGTTACTGCAAATTTAAACTGTAAGTTGTATGAATGAGAAATAGCATCAGTATGGTTAACTTGAATCATTGTATAAAATAATGGTAATAATTTCAGCAAAAAATTTTAAAATAATTATGTAGAAAAAAATAATTGAATGTCATAACAGCTTGGAAGTAGACCATGGGATAAGAGAGAAGGGAAGGAGAGTTTCAGCTTATATGTGTGTGTGTGTGTGTGTTTTTTTCCAAGAAAGAGAGAGAAAGCGCAGGAGAGGGGCAGAGGGAGGGAGGGAGAGAATCCTTAAGCAGGCTCCATGCGCCCCCGTGTAGCCCAGTGTGGGGCTCAGTCTCACAATCCTGAGATCATGACCTAGCCAAAATCAAGAGGCAGATGCTTAGCCAAATGAGCCACCCAGTGCCCCAAAATATATGTTCTTATAAAATATATATATGCTCTTATCTAATAAATACAAACTTCAAACACTCATTATACCTCTTCCTAGAGTTTCAATAAAGATCTTTGAAGCAGTAAAGATAACATTTTCACTCTGATTTTGTGTTTGATTTTTACATCAAAGTATTTTTGCTTTGATTTGTATTTGACCTGTTTACCTCCTTTCCTTGTTTTGAAGTTCTTCAGACCATTCAGTTTAATTCTTTATAGCATTTATTTCCTGCCAGTTTCTAGTATAGATAGGAGGTGCATAGCAGTTGAGAACTAACTGAGATTAGTTGAGAAACTATCAAGGTTTGAGCCTTGCGTACTCTGGGGTTTGGCCAACTGGAACAAGACCAAGCCAAGTCGACTGGGCAGCAGGCAGGGGCTGAAGGCAGGCCTTCTTTGCTTCAGACTATGGAAGTGGCTGGCATGTGACCCATTAAAAAAGAGGTGATTTGGGATGCCTGGGTGGCTCAGTTGGTTAAGTGTCTGCCTTCGGCTCAGGTCATGATCTCAGGGTCCTGGAATCGAGTCCTGCATCATGCTCCTTGCTCAGTAAGGAGTCTGCTTCTCCCTCTACCTGCCTCTCCCCCTGCTTGTGCTCTCTCTCTCTCTCCCCCTCTCTGACAAATAAATAAAATCTTTAAAAAAAAAAGTCCCAAAGGCATAATGACGTCTCTCAAAGGGGAGGAGAGTGCATTCTGGGAAGAGCAATAGAGGGGCCCTGCATTCGCACGATTGGCTTGTTTCAGAAAGAGGATCACTGTGGGCACAAAGGAAAGTTTTCAGTGAGAAAAGTGCTCTAAACCAGATTGTGGTGATAAAGTTTTTGAACTATATTAAGTGTTCTTAAACTCAAGCATGGAAGAAGGAGAATAGGCCTATGGAAACGGTCTTTTCCATTCAAAAAAAAAAAGTCATAGGGGGTTTTATATGAGAATATGGCTAAAGTGTTTACATTTTATACGTCCAGATCCACAACTAGATTATGAGCATGTTAAAAACAGGATCTGTGCCTGTCTTTCCTATTCCCCACTACGAAATGTGAGGCAGGGAAATCAGATATTTTTTGAGATGAAACAATAAATTCTCATATATATTGAGATGTTTTTAATAGAATAGTAGACCAATTTTATCAGCACAATATTTAAGATCATATTTTTATAGTCGTGTATATAATAACCTTACTTTACCATGCATGTATTTATGAAATTTAATGTATATGCATAAAATTCAAGGGAGCTAAATTTTTACCAAAATCTGAGACTATGTTAGATAATGTATACATATATGTATATGCATATGTATATAATTAAACTATAAGTGTATGTATAAATTTTTGGTGGAGGCAGAGATAGAAAATATAGTATTCTCTAACCAACAATATCATGGTGATTCATTGAACTTTTTCACTCAGAGAAAAACAGCTTCTTTAGTTGTGATGCATCTATTTTTCATATCCATACTGGAGGGAAGGGCGATACAGTTATTTCTGGAAACAGTCTTCTGAGAACAATGGATTTCTTCCCTTCATGTAGGGTCCATTTTAGATTATTTTAATTTATATCAAATTCTCAAAGAAACATGGCCAAATTTGAATTTATAGTCTGCAAATTTCCATTTTTAAAAGCAAACTAGTTCCTGAGGAATGCAGATTTTTAAAAAAGGCAACTAAAACCTCAAAAATTCTCTCCTTTTTTCTTCTTATGCTTAAAAAAGTACATGAACATACTGTTTTTAAATTTAGGCTTAAAAAAAATGTCCTCATGCTGAGTTCTCATTTGCCAAGTTTCAGCTTGGAGAGAATTTTTATAGCTTTTATAAACCCCTGAAATAGAAAGTTTTAAGTGGAAATCCTTACACACTTTTAGTGAGGACCACAAATCTTGCTACCTTTGAGAATGAAGGTAACTTTTCATTATTTAGAAATGGTGGCAGTGACTTGATGTACTTTTCCTAAGGACAGGACAGACTTTTGTTGAGCTGTATGTTTGATAATGTTAAATTTTGTATGTGATATATCATTTTTAAATTTTAAAATGTGCTTGTCCTCACACCAAGGGTAGTTTATATGTAGAAGCCTTTGTCTTATCTATCTTTTTGATGTCACATATAATGTAACCTCTTAATTAAATATGTCTTGTGATTTAACTGCTAAATGTGGTTTAGATTCAGTATGGAAGTTAGATTTGTCGTAGTCACATTGACCATGGCTGAGTATCTTTGGAAGTCGAAAAAATCCCCTATAAGAGCCTTTGAACTCTCCCTTTCTTCATGTAAACCAGGAGTCAGTTGTCTTTTGGGGAAATCCAGAATATGTAGGGGTTTTGGTGGGTCCCATCTCTTTCGTGAGGATTAAGGGCCATCGGAACCAAAAATCTCACTTCCTTCGTAAGAACACGTGGTATTTTACTGCAAACAGGGATCATTTTTAGATGGGAGAATGGGAAGGAGGAACAGATGATTGAATCTTTGGGCACAGAATAGGCAGAACAAATAATGTAGATACTCAGCAGGGGGAGTTGGTCATTTTTTCAGGGACCTAAACAAAATGGAAGGAAGACATGCTGCCAAATAAAGGTCAAATACATGCATTATATCTTGGTTCTCTCCAGAGAAAAAGATTTTCAAGTAGCAATATATATTTAATTTAAATAGTATCTAGTAGAACAGAATGTTAATAATGTAGAAAATTTATAGACATGTAATAAATTTTATTCTAGCGGTTAATTCACATTGAAAGAGACAAAAGTCCTTGCTTTTCCTGGTACATGTCTGTGGCTTCTTTCTTCCACCAGAAAGACAATAATTTCAGATTTGGCAGGAAGTATGCTTTTTAAACTCTTGACATGCCTACTCTCTGACATAAGTGCCCTAAAAGAAGGACCAAACAGTTTGATGAAGGACAACTTTAAAGAAAAAAAGAAAAAGAAAAGGTAAAACAAACTACTCAAAGACGAATATTTAGTCCTTGAGACAGGTGTATACATCGGTGATGGAATATTGCTTTACTATGTTCTTAAAATCCTTTACATTTATTTCTTCAATCAGATGAGACTTTCTAACATCTGTTTCTGGAACTAATTCTGATAACCTTGACATTCAAAATGGAGATAAAGGATAGATAGCTTTCCTCTAAATGCTTCAATATGGCAGAAGGAATTATGTAATATTGATAAATAAAGCATCGTGACATCTGTGTTGAATTCTGAATCGACTTGTTGAGCTGTGTAAGAGGTAAAAGAAGGGACTTACTTTCAAGATGTGAAATGCATGGAGAAAGCCAAGGTCAAAGTCAGAGCGGGACTCAATGCAAGAGATTTTCAATCTTAATGAAAATCTATTTTAATAAGAAATTGACAGTTGAGGAAGTTTCATCGTCAGAAGTTTAACATTCTTTTTAGGGCCTAAGAGACAAAGTCCCAAAGAACTGAGCTGTATTAATAGCTAGTTCAAAATTTATGGCTTAGGAAGTACAGATTAATAGTTTTTGGAGTGAAGCCTGAATTATAGAGGGATGACCTGAGCTCTATTGTGAGTGATCAATCAGTTCAGTGTCTGCAACTGCACAGTTTTAAGAACTCTTAAAAGGTTTCTCTTTGGCCACTTAAAAATGCTTCATAAAGGATAAACCTATTACAGGCCGTGTTTGGTGGATATTTTATATAGCTGCTGTATAGGGCCAGTGCTTGCCGGTAGGGTAAAAGGAAGAGGAATGGCACCGTGAGGCTTGTTTCCAGATGTGTGTGAGGGAATGTGACTGAACCGAGCCTTGAAGGTTGGCCAAGACTAAGATAAGTGGGATAGATTGGGTCCAGTGTGGATCCTGGAGGAGGAGGCACTGTGTCTAGGACTTCTCTACCATAAAGAAATAGGGCTAAAGACACGGAGGTGGAAACCTAACTGGGCTACATTAATTGAACTTTATTAGGGCAAAGCCATTGATGTTTGCAAATGAGAGTAATGTTTCATGCAGATTAACCTCTCTATAATATCAGGAGAGGGGAGCAGGACCCTGGAAATCTGTTTGAATGGCAAGTATTACTGATAAAAACAGAATGGTGGCCATGGCATGGAAGAGAAAGGGAAGACTGTCACATGGATGAAAAGAGATGCCCAAGGCTCCATGAGGCACTGTATATGGAATAAGAGAGCATGCCAGGAACAAAAAAAATCCGTCAGGTTGAGTTTGACTCACCAGGACATAAACAGTATGTTTTTTTGTTTTCTGTAACTCACTTCTTTTAAACTTTCCCTGGCGAAAACTCTATTTTGATTATTTATTTTTCTTCTCTATAAAAGGACAAGAACTTTAATTAGCCTTGAAGGAACAGCTTTTACCGCAGTATAGGTGATATAAAATTGACAATACTATTGAAAATGGAGGGCGCCTGGGTGGCTCAGTTGGTTAAGCGACTGCCTTTGGCTCAGGTCATGATCCTGGAGTCCCTGGATCGAGTCCCACATCGGGCTCCCTGCTCGGCAGGGAGTCTGCTTCTCCCTCTGACCCTCCCCCCTCTCATGTGCTCTCTCTCTCTCATTCTCTCTCTCTCAAATAAATAAATAAAATCTTTAAAAAAAAAAAAGAAAATGGAATTGGGCTCATCAGGTCTAATATTTGGCCTAGACTAAAATGTTTTACATGCTATTCGCCACAAACACTGCAAGGTGCCTATGGTGTTTACTGTTATCCCTTCCCCACACTAGGCAGCGAATTCCTCGATGAGCGGGATTTTCGTCTTACCTGTCTCTGGATCCTCAGCCTTAACTTCATGCCTGGCACCTAACAGGTGCTTCATAAATGATAAATCAATTAATAAATGGAAGCCTGTTATGATTTCTGGCATTGATTGGTTTGTCATATGCCTTCTCATTGGAACGGACCCTCTTCTGTTAGAAACTCGTCTACTTCTTTCAAGAGATGATGAGAGTTTGGCTTTAGGGAAAACATCTTGTAGATTCATTCATCATCAGTTTTCTTGGATATTGTCACACAGGAAAAAATTGACCCCAAACCAATTATTACTAGTTCTTAACACACTAGGATTGTAACTCACTGTAAGGAGTCACTGAGAGGAATTTAAAGACATGAAGGAGAGTATTTGATTGGCCAATATTTTTGTTTAGTTCAGGAGAAGGAAAGGCAAAGCCCCAAGTGCTGCACAGACAGGAACACAATTGAAAACTTTTTTTAGAAATGACCCAAGTGATCAGTCCTTCCAGGGTGTGCTGGAACATGCAGCAGTCATAAATACTTCCAGGAAAGTAGATCCTGAGTTGGAGAGCATTTGGACTCGACTCTAGCCTCAGAGTTCTGCAGTAGTGAGCCACAATTCTAGGAAGGTCTAGGTTCAGAAACCATAGCAGGGTTACAAGGAAAGGTTTTCTAGCTTCTGTTTCTTGTGCCATTCAGCAAGACTTAAGCAGGAAATGCAGCCAAACTTAATGGTCGTTACCTGATGAAAAACAGACATACTTTAGATTATCCTCAAGCAGTACTGAGCCGACTAAATGCAACTAGAAGACCCCACTGAGGCCAAGATGGTTGAGGAATCACAGAAAAGCAACTGGATACAAGGTACGGTCTCACCATGTTAGGTCACCCATGCATTTTCAAAACAGTATTATAGAAAAAATTGTAGAGAAATTTACTATGTCATGAAGTGCATGTTGGATTTGTCAGCTCAGGATAGTATTAAACAGGTATTTGTCAGTAGGTATAAAGAACTTTGATTTCCATCAGCTCTGCAAATTTGAGGAATTCCTTAAGTGGTGTATGATCATTCCCTATTAATACCCTACCGTGTTTAATATTGAATATGACATTTTTTTTTTCTAAAAAGAAAGTGCATGTCATCTATGTTGATTCCATCACATTTGTGATCTATGATACTTCTTGTCTTTAAAATGGGCAAATTCGGGGCACCTGGGTGGCTCAGCTGTTGAGCGTCTGCCTTCGGCTCAGGTCATGATCCCAGGGTCCTGGGATCGAGCCCCACATCGGGCTCCCTGCTCGGCAGGAAGCCTGCTTCGCCCTCTTCCACTCCCCCTGCTTGTGTTCCCTCTCTCGCTGTGTCTCTCTCTGTCAAATAAATAAAATATTTAAAAGAATAAAATAAAATAAAATGGGCAAATTCTTTGGATATCTTTATAGGAAACTTAGGTTTGGTTCTTGTGTTGAACCACACAGTAACTTGGGTGTGAAATGAAATATGAAGCATATCTGTCTAATATAAATAAATATATTAAGGTGGTCATTACTATTCAAGAGAATGCTTTGCCTTTTTATTTCAAGAAGACAAATTAGTAGCCTTTTTTTTTTTTCATGGAACAAAGTACAAAAATTGTTGTGATGAGAACTTTTTTATGAAAAGCTAGACGAGCCCTTCCCTGCACACCAAGAGGGGAATGACAGTACAATTTAGTAACTTAAGCAATGCATTAGGATTCACAGGCTATGCAGAGGCTTCACCCTCGGGCCAGACCTATAGTAGTTGTAAGAAAATGATTTATGTGTTGTAATAAATGTTACTTCTCAGTCTGTTTGCTTGTTCAATGGTTGAGGTCCCAAAAGAAAAGGTCTATCTCAAATTAGGACTGGCATGTATTATCTGTCAACTTTATATAGTACTGTAAAAGTCATTCAGCTGACAGTAATATTAGCAGAATGTTTTATAGGTTTTGTACTGTGTGAAGCCTTGTATGGGTGAGAAGAGGCGATGGGTCTGTGGGGCTCTGTGGTCCGGGATAAAGTTGCGTGTAGATGAGTCGTTTCAATGCTTCTCTGTAAATGAACATCTGGCTCCCATATTGATTCCATGTGTGAAAATGAGATCAGCCCATATAATGACCAGAATCAATCAGACTTCAGCCGAGGAGTAACATACACTGGTCTTGATTTGTTAGACAACCAGAATTGGCAGCACCTTGCATAATTTGGCACCAATTGACAAAGATTAGGCTGTTTGGGGGCCTGGGTGGTTATTAATTTGAAACCCCCCCTAAATATTTTGCAGAGTAAAATCAGCTGTAACTTATTTGTCCCAACCCCCTCCTTTTCATACTACCTCTAATTGTTTTAGACAAACAAGTGGGCTTGCGGCCTGTTCGCTTTACACAGGAAGACATGAATTCTTTGATCCATACAATATTCTTTAGCTCAACCTTGGAGCTATTTACTGAGGAGATTTATTTGCAGACAGACGGTAGAACAGTTCTTTGTGAATAGAAATGAGTACAGCTTCCACGGGGTTTCAGCTCATGTTTCTGCTACTTACTGTAAGGGAGATAAAACTAAGCCATCTTTATTTTTAACCTGAATCATTTCTTTCTTCAGTATTTTTGAAAACTGAATTAGACTATCAACCTCCCTTTTTTCTCCTCACACTTTACAATGGTTAAGAACAGAGATCCACCAGATATCATTTCATTTTTGCGCTGTGTGTAATCGTGAAGAAAAAATTGTGAGATTTATTTTATTTTTTAATTTTTTTTTTTTTTAAGATTTTATTTATTTGCGAGAGAGAGAATGAGAGACAGAGAGCATGAGAGGGAGGAGGGTTATAGGGAGAAGCAGACTCCCCGCTGAGCAGGGAGCCCGATGCGGGACTC
>NW_023270415.1:59224458-59244587 GCF_011800145.1 Mirounga leonina | reverse complement strand
AGGGAGAAGCAGACTCCCCGCTGAGCAGGGAGCCCGATGCGGGACTCGATCCCGGGACTCCAGGATCATGACCTGAGCCGAAGGCAGTCGCCTAACCAACTGAGCCACCCAGGCGCCCAAAAATTGTGAGATTTAAAACAGGACAGATGTTGACTGTAAACAGTTTACAAATGTGTCTCCTTAATTTCTGGGTATGAATGAGACTTACCTGTGCTGTATTGATAGTAGATATTTGAAGAAAAGAGAGAGCTATAATTGTCAAAATGTAGCTTTAAACATTGATTATTGCTTTCAAACAGTTTTAAAGATACAGACTCACTGACTTTGAATGTAGGTAATCTTATTTAGGTAAGTATCTAAACCAGTATTTAATTTTTGCTCCAATTAAATGAGTTACTTGAACAAAGCCTCTCTAAATGCTTTAAGTATAATGGGCCAGACAATATAATAGGAATGAGAACTAGACAGTTCCATAAATATATCTTTTTATAATTTTGTAAGATATGAATTCCATTAAGACTATTTGATTTCTACTTATGATAGAGAAATTTGAATCATGAAATCAGTTCTAGAGATAATTCTCAATTCTTAATTATGTCTGATAATAAATTACTAAACTATATTCTCTTTTGTCATCTCAGAGCTTCATTTGCTGGGCCTCTTGGTAACCAGTATGGGAAAAGTCATCTCCTTCCTTTAATTTTTTTTTTCTATACAAATTTGTAAATTATAATTAAAACATGTGTTTCTTTAGGGAAAAGTCATTCCAGATCTTCTGATTTTTACCTTCAGATCACTTTAGGTCATTAACATCATTTATGGCATTTTTTTCTTTGTATTTCCTTTTGAATAATTTACCAGTAACATTTTAAAAGCTGTGCGTGACATCCTATAAATCTTTGTAGTTAAATAAACTGTTTTCTCTCAAAACCCAAAACTATTTTGACTCCTAAAAAATAACAGTGAATCAAATGTTTTATTTTCTACAATGCATTTTTAGGTTGTAGATTAATGTTGACAGATTTTTAGAGGCATTAAAGTTTTGAAATTTACTCACATCTACCTCTATACAAGTTTCCTAATTAAGAAATAGAACTTTGGGAGGAAAGCATTTTCAAACATTTACACATGCTTTTTCTTTTTCTTTTCTTTTCTTTTTTTTTTTTTTTTTTAATCAGGAAGCTTTTAAGTCTAAACAAGCATTCAGTCAGTAAGTCCTAGTTTTTCAAAATCTTTCAAATTACCTCCATAAGCTTAAGACCTAACTTTGGTAAACAAAAGTGCTCACGTTTTTGCCAAATGCTTTACAAGACCACTTTGCAAGAATGATGTCTAAAGATATTGGAACCAAATGCATACCTCTGCTAAGTAGCTGGATTATTTGTTACTTGTAGAAAATAAAAGGATTAGGAGAAAATTTTAAGGAAGAGTACTTGTGCATATAGGTAGAAATGGGCAGGACAGAGGCTTTTTAATTTCAGACCATTAAATAACACAACCATACATAACACTTAGTATAGAAGATACGCTATCTAGACGTCACATGCAATTGAAATTTCAGAAAAGGGCGAAGTGTGTGGGTGTCTGACACATTTAAAAAATTTCAGCGCACATGTGTTTTCCTGTTTCATATGACTGGCCTCAGGTAAGAATTCTTGCATATTAAAAATATTACCATCGTGATTTCAAAGTGAGGCCAAGTCCTGTTATTGGAATGTGTGATAATTTACCGTCCTGTCTACACCATAAGTGAAACCATGTTAACAGCAACCATGCCTAAACATGGTTTTTGTTATATTTCATACATGGTGTGGACAGCTTTATATTTCGTAAGACACTTCTTTATTGTCCTTTTTGTACATTGGTTAATTTGGCATAATTCTTGCATTGAAACCATCCATAAATGCTGATTGATAATGACAGTAACCTTAGGAGCATTCTACACATGACCCTGAAAAGAATTCTTGCATTTACAAAGGCATGATTGATATGATGATATGATTTTACCAGAATAACAAATGATGTGGCTCCCTACGTGGATATGATGACATGGGCCTGGTGCCTTACAAAATGCCAGCCCAGGTCCCCCATACAGCTGCTGTATCTTTGAAGAAAACGTTATCCTGTGGTGGTTTCAGAGCCAGAAGTTCTCTTGCACCTAATTAAGTTCTCATTTTTATTTTATTTCAACTTTATTATATTTAAGGCACAATTTTAATATTAGTATTAACTAGTTACAGAATGAATTCTTGAGGTAGGTGTTCATGCATTTCAAAAGCAACAATCTTTGGGGGATTTCAGAAATAAATATGCCTGACAGATAATAATTTCATGGAAAATGACTCAGTGTTATCAGTATCACTCATCACTGCATGGCCTGACCTATGCTAAGAAAATTATTTCCCTTAACAAGATTATTGAAGCTTCCTATTCAACCACTGAAAAAAAAACAAAAAACAAAAAACAAATGTGTGTAATGATGGGAAAAGGGCCAGTTCTCAGTTGGGTGTACTGGGTTTTGAACATGAGAGCAGTAAATGACATTAATAAAAAGTTAAGATCTAATGGTGGAGGGGTCCTGAACACCTGAAATAATCTGAATTTTATTTTTTGGGCGGTAAGAATCATACCTGCTGGCCTGGTCGCACTCATGTATCATTTGGTAGCTGATTCAAGGGAAAAAAAAAAAGTTGTGAACAATGTTCGTTTTTGGTAGTCCCCAAAACACTCCAGAGCTGCTTGACCATTGTGCCTCATTCTCATTCTGTTTGCCCTAGAATGCATTGGGCCTGGTAACCCTTCTTCCCAAAAGACAAGCCAGAAACAGACTAAATATATCTATTTTTGAATAGTGAGATTTAATAACCTGAAGAAGGAGCATTGTAGTGGAGTTGACTCCCAGGATTTGGTAACCAGTCAGCAGTGAGAAGGATTTAAGAGATTATAGTAAGGATGCAAGGAAGTTATCCTGCCTGAGATAGGAAATACGGCCCTAGAAGCAGGTTGGTTAGGGAGTATGTAGATTTCTCTGGGAGAAGTTAATGAAAAACTCACTTGCGGATTTTACACAGGCCCTTAGAAAAATATGTAAATTGTTGTCTACAGTAATAAAGGTGCACAATTTTTATCCACCCTCAAGATAATATCAAATAAGGGAAAACATGGTTTTCATTGCAGTAATAAGTTGGTGGTACAAATTACAACATTACCATGTTAAGAAAGAAATGTTCATTCTTTTTCACCAAACCAGAAATACTCCAAATTAATCAAGATGACGACGGAATACATATTGTGGGTAGGTTTGCATCTTTCCTAATAAATAAAGATGTTTTGCCTCTTTCAAAGTTTTTTTTTTTTTTACCTCTTTGTGTTGTCAATATGAATTATAATTTTTCTAGAGCTGAGGGAACTTCAATAAACCTGGCCCAACCCTCTGATTTTTAAATAAAACTGAATTTTGTTCTGTGTTTTAGTTTGGAGGCTTTTACTCTATTTCAGGATAATTGATTTATTCCAGTGTTTATCAATTATTTTGTAATAATTCTGAAAGGAGCTTTTTCTTAAAATGTAGATAATCAATCAAGAGGGCCTTATCCAGATCCAGGATTAGATTTAAACTTTTTCTGTTGACTGTTGTTATTTTTATTTTTAACTTGGTGGCAGTTTTTTGACAGCTAGGTTGAATTATCTAGTAATTCACCTGCATCTGTGTGGTATCTTAGGTGTCATTCTTAGAATATTTTACACACAAAGAGAAACACTATTAGGCAGGGTTTTTGCATTAAGTTATAGAGTAAGGAAGCCAGATTATTTCTGGGTATTTATATTGAAGACCTGTTGTGAAAGTAAATTATCTTAAAAAAAATATTCACCATGAATAAGGATGTGAATATACATTTACTAATAAAATATGAAAAATAAATGGGATGCCATTTTAAAAATGTGTATGTGTACGTGTGTTTATAAATACTGTAAGCATGGTTAATTAATTGACCTGCTGTTTTTAACAGTTTCACTCACTGCTTCTTGGTGTCCCCAGTTGCCTATTTAGCGTTCAGACAATTCACATGGCACATGTTTGTTGAGCATCTACTCTGGGCCAAATGCAGTGCATTGTTTCTAGATATTTTATTTTGGCTCCGGATTTTGCTGTTTGCATAGATACTGTAGAAGCTGTGGTCTCAGAGCCTTCAGGTGCTTTGACACCCAAAGCCTTGTAAACGTCCACATTTCTGGACTTGGGCTTCTCTTTTCGTATCCCTTGTGTTTTGCCTGGATCCTGCATCAAAGAGATAAGGGGAAGGGAGTTGATAATTGGAGGTAATAAGCCTTTCATTATTCTAGTTTTTGAAGTTAAAGCTCTTATTAGTGCCCAGGTCTCCAGGGTGTTCTCATCTACTTTAAGCTGCTGGAATCTGTTCTCTGTCGACTTTCTCCAATTTTGATCACTGTGCTTTTTTGAAAACTGAAACCATACCTCAGAAAAGAGTGTCATGACTTTCCTGATCTCACCCTGATCTTGTGACTGTATTTTGTTCCATCAAGAAAAAACCGGCTGAGATCTGCAATATCCTAAGGGTGGGCCTGTATTCTTCCAGATCCTTAGCTCACATTTAATCTGTGTAGGAGAATCCGTTTCCCACATAGTTAAGTCCATGCTGGCTTGATAATGCCAAGAAGGTAGACGTGAAAACATTTGCTTGATAGTGAATCACCAAACATTGTAACCAGGGGAAGGACAAGATGAAATCTGTGTTTGGGGAAGCTTATTCTGCTGGTAGGGAGGAAGGAGGCCTGAAATGGGCAGCATTCCAGCATCCAGATACGAGGAAACCAGTTAGAAATTGAGCGAAGTGCTGGACTAGGGCAGCGGCATAGATTTACAGAAGAGCAGTAGTTCAGAGGAATTTAAGACGTTAAGTTGGTAAAGACTCGCTTTGCCAAAGGTTAGCTGCATCGTATGGGGGGGGAAAAATGACTTCCTATTTTGGCATTGGCTGGCAGTATGAAGAGTTGTACCATTTATAAAGATAGAGAACTCTAAGAAGTAATGGGGTTTGTGTGTCGGGGGTGAGGGAGGGTGAAATCATATTGTTCTTAATGATATGATTTGTTTTTGATGAACTCTTTGAATTTCACATCTTTAGATTCACCCTTTAAAAACTGTAAGGTGAGAATGTGGCTCCAGGAGATAGTTTTGTTTTGGAAATTTGGGGATATTTAAATATCAGTTGAGACCTTGAGCATAGATGAGCTTTGTCAGGGTTCAAAACTTCTCCTGTCTTTGGTGGATCCCCAGGTTACAGCAGTTACACCATCTCATCTTTCTATTTGCATCTCGATCCGCCCACTAGCTGGTGTACACCATGAGGCCAGAATCCTCTTTCTTCCTATTAGTATCTCTTCCACCTAATACAACACCTGGAACGTGGGCATTCAATTTTGTGTTTAGCGAATGAATAGATAAACCAGAGTAGAAATCGACCGAAGACGTGTCAAATGAGAAGCAAGGGACTCTGAGGAAAATATGGTTTGGGATTATATAATACTATTTCTGTAGCGTAGTAGTACCACAACTTTGATGAGAACCTGAAGAGACTGGTGGGTATTGGCTGAAGCCAAGGGAGGAGAGACTTACAGAATTAGGAGTTATTGGTAATCAGGCTCATTTAGCTCCTTCCCCATCCACACACACACCGCCCCCCCCCCCTGCCCCGAGCTCCTTGGGAAAGAACAGTGACAGAAATTACCTCATAACCAGACCTGTACACATGTTCCTAGTATGTCGGGTTCATAGGGTTGAAATTTGGGATTCTTTGTCACTGTCAAGATCACATGCCATGACTGGCCTGTATTGGCATTAAAACCCAGTTTATCGTGTGGTTAGACGTCAATTCAACTGAATGACTGACACCCTAATCTGTGTTTTTCCATACATCGAATAATAAACTGGCAGCAGCGTTTAAAAAAAAAAATACTGTTTCCGTGTCTTTAGAAACTATGTGAAGGTACAATTACTCAACATGAAGATTCTCGCAGAATACAGCGAGGATGTATTTTAACATGCCGCGCAGTTAGTTAGTTGCTTTTGTAGTAGTAGACATGGATAGCTGGGGCAAATCTAATTACTCAAAATTGTACCCTATTTAGTAACGACAAAAGGATGACATTGAACTTGTGTAGGTAATTTAAGAAATCAGCATTTTCCCAGAGCACTTCATGTCATAACCCAGTATCACAGCTTCACGTGATCTCCTAGCTCCCTGTATTCTATCCAGTTGTATGAAAATATCTTTATACCATCTAATCAATTATATTGCTCAGAAACAGCAGATGAATTCGATAATTCTCCTAATCTATGTTCATTAAAATTTTTTTAACCTCCAAGAGCACTAAAACAGCATTTCTTCTTCCCCCAGAAATGGTATGGAAATACTTCAGACAGACTGACTCCATTGCTAAAGAAAACTATGTGTTTCAGGAGACACCCCGAACTTAATGATTTTTGATTAGGGCTTCTTCTTACATTCTCATTGCTTTTAACTTTGTTGTTGTTGTTTAGCAAAGCCTGATCTGTAAAAGATCTCCATTTGAAAATCTTTGTTACATTTTTTAAAAACCAGAACATTTTGCCTTCAACAGCTTTGAAATCATGTGTCCTCTTGAGGGTAGAATGCACAAAGGACAGGAAAAGGAAGGAAAGAGGAACCTGGTGTTAACACACAAGGGATATATTGGCCCTGGTCAGTCTTAACGTTTGAGTCTCATTATGAAAACAACCAGAAAGTGCTTTGTTTTCGGCATATTGATTTGTCAGTAGTACCTATATATCATTAACATAGCACCTTACACGTCCTCAAGATTTTTGCTCAATATAATCTTAAAACATTTTATAAAGAAGCAAGAAGGATTTTACTGGTAGATAAATTAGAATAACTGTGACTCAATTGCCCTTTGTCATTTATCAACATAATTTCAGAGTTTTGGAAATAACCAAGAAGTCTGTTGTCTCTGAACCTACATAACCTTTGTGTCAAAAGTAGCTCTTTACCCGTCCCTTCATTTATTGTTCTGGTAAATAAAAATGGGAAAAATAATAGTTAAATGACAAGTTCTGCTTAAGGCAAAAGACTTCATAAATGCCAAAAATATGTGATTTCTGAAAACTTTTGTCTTTTCTTTGGATTTAAAGGTAGTTCATTTTTCAAAAGACTCCATTTAATACCGTGTAAGTAGGTTAAAAAGGTGAATAAACATTTCCAATTTACAGAATCTACTCTGAAGTCTTCCACACCTCCCAGGTGGGAGCTACTTGGGGTAGAAACAGGTTGCCTTATTACAACTTCAGTAAACAACCAGGATTAGGTCATTTCTGTCTGGGACTCTATGTGTTTTCTTTTAGTGACAAGAAGTGTGTTATAATGAATCATGGCTCCGTCAACCCTGGCATTTCCTCAAAGAAACACATGTCATGAAGTTCCTTTAGTCAAGGTTCGATTTTCCTTATTTTGTGTAACATGAACCTTCTGCTACAAATACATTAAATCCCACACCTACAGGATTCAAATATCTAGTCGTGGCTTCTGCTACATTATATCCTAGCTTATCACAATCTGTATAAGTGAATTTTCTAAATTCTGAAATTATTCTTCAAGCTTAAAACCGAAGAAAAAGACGGAGCGGAGAAAGCCAGAAAACTTTTTTGGGGGAACTATTCCTAAAGTATTTGGTAAACTGTGCCTAGTGGAAGTGTGTGAATCAACTGCAATTTCTTCTCTGGCTTTATGACCATTGGTACATAACATAGCAGTGCCCATTGCTCTTCCTAAGTCACATCTGTCTGATATGTTTTTTGAGTTGTTTTGTCTGTCTCTTACAGTTTTCTTACTTAACATCTAATATTTCTGCCTTGCTAGTGTTGTTAGATGACCTTCCCTATCCCTCTTCTGTGACTTTGTTTTTTGATGTCCCTAGTCCACTAAAGACTTCTAAACTGTAAAGGAAGAGAAAAGACAACCTGATCAAGGACACGGTCAGTTTTATTATTAATAAAGGTACGATCTTTGTGTATGGGTTTCCTTCCATCCATTTTGACTAAGAAGCTTTATATTATCCTTTGGACGTATTTGTCTTAATTTTGGAGAGAGGAATTTACCCTTGGTTTTGAACTTCAAGATTATTTCTACAAGAGGGGCGTCTGGGTGGCTCAGTTGGTTAAGCATCCGACTCTTGATTTTGGCTCAGGTCATGATCTCAGGGTCGTGAAATTGAGCCCTATGACAGGCTCTGCGCTCAACGGGGAGTCTGCTTGAGATTTTCTCCTTCTTCCTTTCCCTCTCCCCCTCCCCCTGCTCACTCGCTCTCTCTCTCTCAAAATAAATAAATCTTTTTTAACAAAGATTATTTCTACAAGAGAATAGGGCTAGAGAGACAATATAACTTTCAATCTTGGGATCAATTATCTTCACAAACAGTAGTCTTAGCTTTCAAAAGAGCAAAGAAACATCAGGTAAAGCACATTCACTTGATAATTTTCATCTACCAACCTTTGTCTGTAGCTCTTAAATGCTGGTTTTAAAATATTTCAGTATAATGTAGACTCGGGGTGGAAACATGCCTAGGGTCATGAATTCTTAATTCCACTGTTAGATATTCAACAAACTCATTCATTGCTATCTGACATTATTGTAGGAAGACACTGGGGATACAGTGAATTAAAAAATCCTCCATTTGGGGGCCCCTGGGTGGCTTAGTTGTTAAGCGTCTGCCTTCGGCTCAGGTCATGATCTCAGCGTCCTGGGATCAAACCCCACATCGGGCTCCTTGCTCTGCGGGAAGCCTGCTTCTCCCTCTCCCACTCCCCCTGCTTGTGTTCCCTCTCTCGCTGTGTCTCTCTGTCAAATAAATAAAATCTTAAAGAAAAAAAAATCCTCCATTTTATAGAGCACTTTTATATGCTGAGATATCACTAATAATATAAGTTCTTTTCTTTGAATGCTTTTGTTCCTGCTCAGATTAAAATCATAAAATTAACTGAAAAAGACAAAACGAATAAATTTAATAGTCTTTTCTCCTCTCTCATCTCTACACTAAGAACATTTGTATCTCTCAATGTATCCAGCAGACTCTTATATTTATTACAAATAAAATTTTATAAATCTTCCACTTCTAGGTTATAAACTCCTTGTAGGCAGGATCTTAAACATCAGTACATTTCCTATAGGGTTTTGTATATGGAATATGCACAGATATTGATGGAGCTCATCCAGGCTCATAGTTCCTTGACAGCTTGTTTTTTGGTACCTCTGGCATCAAAAACACTCAATAAATATTGATTTAATTTACATTCAGATACTTTACCATCACAAGAACGCACCTTGGTATCTGCCCACAATCAAAACCTTAGCTTACAAATAGATGCCCTTTACAAAGGCTTATTATTCATGTAACATAATTTTAACCTCTGATATTTTTGTATCCTATATAACATCAACAATTGAGCAAGCAGAGATGGTCTGCTCTTCTTTGAAACTGAGCAACGTGAAATAGAATTGTTCCTCGGGCCCCATGGCTATTCCTGAAACAGAACTGGTAGAACTATCCCCTCCCCTTAATCACTTTCTCTCTCTTGCTTCTGTGTCATTTCCTCTGTTGTTCAGAAAAATTAGAACTTGAGGACACTGGAGCCACCATCTCTAGGCTTGATATGAGTAGCAAATATGATGAGTAAGGGAGTGAGGGAATGGATGTTTTCTATGGCACAAACAAGAACTGAATTAGACTGCTGTGTTCACTCAGAGAAATATTCCATGAGCAAAGTGAAGATGGTATTTGCTGCCCATATTTTTTACCTTCATTTTGAATGTTATGTCATCAGTTTTTTTCCCCCTTGCTTTGGACACATAAAAATACTACTTAAATTAAAAGGTATTTTTGAGACTGAAATTTGATAATTTAGCATCAGAAACTTAAGTAGCAAGATTTGGGGGAAGAGATGTGTATAAGACTAAAAATGCATTTTTATATACACATAAAATATGTATTAAAAACTAGATCTGAAATCAAGATACAAATGTAGGAAACTGTTGTTAAAACAAATGTTTATTGAAAGTTCCCTGTGTATACTAGGAGTCACGGAAAAATTCAGAATGCAGTAGGCTTGTTGGATTTCTTTTGGTAATGAAGTTGGCATTATCCTTTCTTCACAATATGGAGAGATTCACTCTACCTTGTTTTTCATAAGAATTGAAATGTCCAGTAAAATTTCTGATGGCAGAGTTTAACTTGCTAGATTTTTCTTCCCTCCCAGGTATTTAGCAATAAATGATAGCCATTATATTTCAGGATGAGAAAACAAAGTGCTTGCATCTTTTTTTAAATAGACAAACTTGTTATAGGATATTAATCACACTTAATTTCTTTACCTTTTTTCTCCCTAGAATGATTTATTTTTCTGCCTTTTAATATCTACATTGATGTAACAAAATATTACCCATTTTCAAATGAAAGCTTATCCAGATGTAGGTTGTGTTTTTTTATATTTAACAACTGCTTGTTATATTTACAGATGTTATCATTTATTGTCATAATACAAGAACTGGAAGATGTTCTTTGTTTGGAAAGGCAGGCAGGCAGTCCATTGGTTGGGAAGAGCTTGGGCTTTGGAGACCAAAGAGCGAGGTTCAAATTGTGGTTCTGCCAATTAATACCTGAGTCTTATTGAGAGTTCCTTAGACTTTCTAAGTTACAGTTTTATTTTCCATCCAGTAGAAATAACACCTATTTTTGCATAATTATTGCAAGGATTTTCAGAAACAGGATTTGACATGTTGTAGTTGCTCAACAGATATATCTGTTAATTTATTATATGAGCTGAGAAGCGGTGGGAGGAATTGATGGGGTGTAGTGGTGGGAAGAAGTTTCTAAGACATCGGATCATTGATTTCACTGTAAAGTGACAATTGGAAGTAATCATCGAGGAAAGGAACTAACAGGGCTCCAAAGACTCCCTTTTTGAAGATACCTCATAATTTAGGAAACACCGCGCTCCATTCAACTAAAACTTTGAACTCTTTAAGTAGAGTTTTGCTTGAACAACGTGGTTAGCTCTGTATAATCCATTCCTTGGGTTGCACTTGGTCCTTTGGCTTCCCCCGTAGCCCATTCATAGACTTTCGTTTCATATTGCACAAGTGATGGCAAAACATGTTTCGTAGCTGGGAAGCTAAACCAACCCTATTTTGTATGAACAGTCACCCACTTGTGTCAAGAAGTCATTTCCATTCTTCGGATGAAGAACACTGCAATTTCAGATTCTTTAGGAATAGGGGTTAATAATAAATGGTTAATTTAGAGCTATATTTTTTCTCCCCCGTTGTCTGCCATGTTTTGGCTTTCCATTTTCTGACATAAGAGCTATATGACTTAGTAGAGCTTTCATCACAGAAGTAAATAACAGCATGTTTCCTTGGGAGCAATTGAACAACAGAATAAAACAGTGCTTACTGTTTTTTGAAAGTTGTGTCAGATCGTCATGGTAATATAGAGTTGCATCATGTTGTCATAGCAACCAGAATTATAAAACGGATTTAAAGAGGATGAAGGATATACCCTTTGGTGCTGTGATTCCTTTAACTTTAAAGATTTCATTCCTCCTCTACTTCTGTTTATTTCATTTTGCATCCTTTTTATAAACTGTGGAAGGGGGAGCACAGCTAGAGGGAATAATGGGGATCCATACTTCTTCCCAAACGAAGAGTTGCAGCTGAAAGTCATCACATCTCTTTGAGCCAGGTAGAATTCAGGGTCTGGAACCCGGACTCATATACACAGCTGTGTCCAGCCGTCCCAACCCTGGGCAGGAGGAAGTTCCACTCCGAGTGGGTAGAGAAGGTATTTCATCTTTCTTTATGATTATTCATGGCTTTTCTTTCAAGCAAAAAACATCCCCATATTCTTCTGAACAAAAGGCAATATTGAGCTTTGGAAGCTGATTCATTAGTTTTATCAGGGTTTGGGGAAGACTGTTTCTTCTCTGTAAGTAGAATGATTTTAGATCATTATAGTTGCTCAAGAGGTTAAACTTTGACCTTTGAGGTGAAAAACTAATTTCAATGCTAAACCATTTCCATTATTCCACAGTGAGAACCAAAAAAAAAAAAGGCTTTACAAGGCAGTTGAGATATTTGTTGCTGGAGTACATCCAATGACAGATTCTACAAATAGCGGCGAGTAGAGAGTGAAAAAAAATTAATTTGTTAACTGCAAATGTTTGCTAAAAATCAATTGTTTTAAATACGCCTTCTCTTAACTCAGCTCTTACCCTCTTGGCATAAACAATTTACTTTCATTCTCTTTGTTGCTCCATTGCCTCCTCTCCACTTGCTATTTAACAAACTCTTGCAATGCAAGTTGCAGCAAGTTTTAGACATTAATAGTGGCCAGGTAGTTTAATACTATTTTTAATGAATGTCTGTTTTTTTATTCTTTACTGTGCTTTCTTTGGAAAGAGGCCCACGAAACAAAGTATTAAGAAAACACACTGCTTGCCCTGGTATGTGTGTATTAGCTGCAGATTATTTCCTATTAGCAGATTAGCTGCAAGGCTATTGGCTCAGAAAGGTCTTTGAGAGTATTTTGTTTTGTAACTGATTCAAGCCATGGGAGAGAATTGCCACCATGATTGGAAAGAAGAATTAGCTACTGTTGCCATGGCCACTGGAGTTCACAGTCCCATTGTTAAATCTAGTGCTTGAGAATGAGATGCCCCAGCATGAGTTCAAGCTTTGTTAATGAAATGATGGAATATATTTTTTTCAGAGCTGTGACAGAATCTTGTGAAAGATATGTGAAATACATTTTGGCTGCAGAAATATTGAGCGTTTCCTTTATCAATCAGTATTTCCCACTAAAATAAAATAATCCTCTGCTACAGTACTCTATGAAACTGATGTAAACGTCTACTTAAATCTTTAATTACCTTTGTAATACATACCCATTTATAGCATGTCTTTGAAAATTACATTTTGTTTTAATAGAGAAAAATAAAATTTCAGATGTTCAAATTATTAGAAGATCTGTACCAGTATGTTTTCTAACGGTATAAATTGATGATATTATATCACAGGTGAATCTCTTTTAAAAATTCTTTATAGAGATCAAAGCTGCCAAAATGTCTTAAAGGTGGGCTGTATACCGTGATGTGACATACGGCAGGTTTTAATTTTTAAAACTGGAAAAGAAATTCTGAAAGTTAAAGACTGGTGGTTTATTACAGTGATGTGGGTGAAAACCTGTGAAGTTCAAAGGGAAAGTGACAAAATGTTACCAGTCCTAGACTTCTGCTAATGGTCCAGGCAGCAGAGATATTTAAGTGCAGGCTAAAAGCCAAGTATGAGGTTCTGCACTTCAAAGAGAGCTTGTAGTCTTAACCAGCCTTTTATATTTAATATCTCACCCCTCCTATCCATCAAAAACACTTCTGTTCCATTTTTCCCCCTTACAATACTGTTTTGTTCACTTACTTTTCAGTGAGACCTAGATTCAAATCACGTTTCCGCTGCTTACTCATCATGTGACCTTGGGCCAATTAATTATCTTGTCTAAAGCTCAGTTTCCTCATCTATAAAATAGAATGACGATAGCACCCTCTCCATAGAGTTTTGTGGATTGAATGAAATATGATAAACATAATGATGCATGGTGCTTGGCGTTTAATAAATAGAGTTGTTATATTCAAAAAACCTCAGTGTCTCCTATTTTTCTCCGAATGTTGAGATATTCTCAGAATGAAAGTCACGTTCTTACTGCAGATTTATCTGCCTTTCCAACTAATGCATGAAAAATGGATCTACTTATTGTTCTGGACACCCTCCAAACATATTTCATGAACATTCTCACCTCTGAGACTTTGCTTAGCACGGTCTCTGACTGAGAACACCCTTGCCCCTCCTTTTCTACCTAAGGTCAATATTTTCTTTAAGATCCATAATCCCTAAAGTATTTCCTGACTAATCTAACCTTCCTCCCCCCAATTTTTTGTTTCTTCTCTCAATAGCTTCTTCAGAACTTTAAATATATGGATTAGAAGCCAAGTGAGAACTGGTTTGAAATTAAAAGACCCTTAACCCTTAATAATTTCCTCAGACCCTCCTGGGTATATTTTAGTTATGAAAGAAACATCATAAAAAATATATCCCAAGGATATCTGCTTGCCACCAATTTCATTTACCCTAAAAATCTGAATTAATTATTTAGTTAGTGTTTGTCTTTATTCTTCCTTGCTAAGCCTACATCAGGTAGTTAACTTGTCTTCTCGATATTTATCATTATACAGTGATTCTGATGGGCTCATTGCTACTGGGTTCTTGTCAGCTGGGAGGGTGCCATCATCAGGCCTTCTAAGACTCCTTTCCATTAGCAACTATCTTGTTCAAGCCAAAGCTAAAGCACAAAAGCAAGTCAATAGTACTAAAAATTGAAATGAGTACTAATGTAATGTGCCATTAGGCTGTCCATATTTATCTCTTTACAATGGAATATCTCAGAATCTAAATCACACGTAAATAAATGCAAATAATGCACTTCTTTGCGGGTAAAATCTGGCAATTCAGCTGTGACTTTCTAAAAAAGGAAAAGACAAAGGTCTTGATCAGAGATGATAGTGAATAATAGTTGCACAAGAAGGGAATTGGAACCATCTTAGGTGAAGTCTCATTCTTACACAGTACGCATCGGGATGTCTACTTATCTCCCAGTTAGCACTTCAGGAGGGGAAAAGAGAATTGTTACTGTAAACTGACATCCTGAATAAAATATTGAAAAATTTTCTGAAAAGCCAGAATTCAGAATATATGTTCCAGTATTTTGTTGTTGTTGTTGTTGTTGTTGTTTTTAAGAGAGGGAGATGGGGAGCAGAGGGAGAAGGGCGGAGAGAATCTTTTTTTTTTAAGATTTTTTATTATCTTTTTTTTATTTGACAGAGAGAGAGTACAAGTAGGGGGAATGGCAGAGGGAGACGGGGAGCCCAATGTGGGGCTCGATCCCAGGACCCCGGGATCATGACCTGAGCCAAAGGCAGACGCTTAACCATCTGGGCCACCCAGGCACCCAGGCAGAAAGAATCTTAAGCAGGCTCCACTCTCAGCACAGAGCCCAACCTGGGGCTCAATCTGACAGCCCTGAGATCATGACCTGAGCCGAAAACAGGAGTCAGGAGTTGGATGCTCAACCAACTGAGACACCCAGGCGCCCCTGTTGTTGTTTTTTATACTGTGTGTTTAGATAATGGTAGAATTATATTATTGTAAGTACAAAAGATCCTGTTAATTTTATATTCAAAGAGATGTAGTCTATGCTGGATTTAATCTGAATAGAGGAGCAGTTGCTTTCCAGTTTACAAATTAATAAGCCAACCCTCCAAATTCTAGAAAAACATATTTATAGTCCTTGCTATGAACTTAAAGGAAAGAGTCTTAAGAAGATAACCACAGCTTCAAATTCCATGAGTTTATTTCTGTGGTTTGGGGCAATGAAATTATTTGGGCAGATCAACTTGTGACTGTTGGCAGCAGTAATAAGAGACAAACACAAGAATATCGGCAAAAAGGTAGCCATTTGACTCAAGAGGGACACAAAATAAAAGGCTGAAATATCCTGCTTATTGTACTAAACTTACAGCCTCTTCTAGTGGAAATATGCATTTAGACCCTGAAATTCCAATTTATCAGAATGTTATTCTTTGGCTCTATTAGGAAAAAAGTTATTTTTGCATGCATAAACATGTATTACATGCATGCCCAGGTATATAGTTGGTTTTGTATGGATTTTAATGTGCAGATTGTAATTGAAAATATTTTGAATAAATGGCATAATTAACTATATACCTCCCTGTCCTCTTACAATAAAGATTTTGTAAATTATCCTCACCTTAAGGAAATACTGATGCAAAAAGTTATTTTACAGACTTACTACTATTATAATTTCTGGATTTTATGAGGGTTGAAACATTTGAGAATGTCTTGCCACAGTGAAATCTCCTTGTCCTGGTAAGATAAAAAGTTTGTTCGACAGAACCTCTGCATGGACCTTGCCCCAGTACCTATATAAAAATAAAAAGACAAAACAAAATGGAATGAAATATAGAGATAGCCGTCAGCCACATTCCACAGACATTTTTTTTTTTCATTTTTGTCTTCTTCTACACTTACATTTAGGTAAAAAGAGGAAATTGGAAGATTAGATTGGTAACTTTTTTTCAGTAGCAGAGAATGGAGGAACACAAAATAGCACCATTTATTTTGATGTGCAGTATAGGAAATGGCTTATTTATAAAAATAAGTTTAAGAAGGATCAAGAAACATATTTGAATATTGCTAGAGATATGAAAGAATGGTAAAATATACACTTGTTTGAAAATGTTTTTAAAATACAATTTAAATGTGTTTCAGAAAGTTGTAACTTGAAAGTAGCTCTTTTGAAAAAGTGGAATTCGTGTTAATAGGGATTCTAATAAAGTATATTTCTGATAATGTCCTCCTCAAAATGTCATAGGCACATTTTTTCTTCCTGCCAAAAACCATACTTTGCCCTGAAATTAGAATACAATGTATCCTTAGAGCATCATAATTCACAATCTTTTGATACAAATAAATGAAAACAAAATGTATGTCTTTTAATTAATGTTTAAAAATGCAACTTTTTATTAGTAACCCAAGAAATATGTGATTATTGAACCAAATTCTGTCAGACAGTGGTATGCTATAAAACTTTTTAATTAGAAAAGATTAAATGCCGTGGAAAGAATTTTGGGTCTTTGCTAAAAAGCAGAGGGGAGAAAAGTTTTAATTTGTTTTCCCTTATAAGATTGTTGCTTCTTGAGACTAGGATTCACCTAGCAGTTTAGTTTTGGTTTGTATGATGAGAATAACTGGGCAATGTGACCACACAAAAATGAAATAAGAAAATATGTTCCCACATGCTGTGATAAAAAATGCTAACATTTTATTAGTACCCAATATATCTCTATTTCTAAATGAAAATGTATGAACCATGTAATTCACTTGAGACTAGGTATGTGTCCGAGTTTAGAGAATGAGGGCAGAATATGGAGAATAGGAAGGCTAAGCCAAATCATACGATTGTTTTTCAGTAGACAAGGGTATCATTATAATAGGTTGGAAATATTATAAAATCATCAGAGTTATACTTTTAGAGGACAGGATGTTGCCACTATTAAAAAAAATGTAGAAGTAGTTATGACCTACCAAAAAGAGTATGTAGTTTTTTTATGAGAACAATTTTTAAGTATTGAAACATACATACCCTATTCTCGATTTTAATAAGCCTCAACTACTTATGAGCTGATTATTTTAATTTTGAATTATCCAGTGTCTACTTTGTCATTATATATCTCGTTTTCTGTTTTTGGGTATGAATTCTCCAGAGTCATCTCCGATGAGAAGGAAAAATTTAGTTTCTGAAAGATTCAAGAGGAGCTCTTTAAAAATGGTCAGTTTACTGGTTGGTTTACTAAAACTGAACATAACAGGTTGATCACCACGACCCTCCTGTACACATTCACAAAGGCAATAAAAAAATATATTTTTTTAAGATTTTATTTATTTATTTGAGAGAGAATGAGATAGAGAGAAAGCATGAGAGGGGGGAGGGTCAGAGGGAGAAGCAGACTCCCTGCTGAGCAAGGAGCCCGATGTGGGACTCGATCCTGGGACTCCAGGATCATGACCTGAGCCGAAGGCAGTCACTTAACCAACTGAGCCACCCAGGCGCCCCCAAAATAATTTTTTTTTAAGTTGAGAAAATCATGCTCTGTAATCCTCTGTAGGAATGGCTGCCAGTGAATTTCTTGAGCTCTGTGTTTTGTTCCTAGTCCTGGAAGGAGGAAAGAGACTGTTGCTAGTGGCTACATTTTGACTTTTAGACAGGGCTTTCGGTTCTCTGCTCACACTTCCCTTTGCTCACACTTCCCTTCTCTGTTTCTATTCAGATACAGTTTTCATTTGTTCTATTTAAATATTGAATCATGGCAGCTATTACAACATTTATTATTTTTTATGAGAAAAAAAAAAGATGACAATTGATCAACACTTGGCCAGTCCCGGTTAAGCTTAGGTAGGTAGGGCGTCATAGCGTAGACTATGAAATGTACGTCAGATTGCTGCTGAAAATGAAGTAAGGTGCCCCTTAATGTGTTGAAGGGGCTAAAGAGTGTCCTTTGTTGCTGATGTTACCAGGAACTGAAATTAACCATTAGAAGTAGTGTCTCCCTGATTGTGTATGTCGTTTTCATCATTTATATTTTGAGCAAATTTATGATGGTGAACCAGATTTTCTCAATGTATGAGTTGATTAGAAAGTTGTAGAAATTGAGAACAGTAGCACACGTTCTCATGAATACTGAAACTGAGATGTGCATTTGCAAATTTCAGTGTACATAAGGTGGTTTGTTCTTTATTGGATTTATCCTAAAGAAATAATTTCCAAGCTCTTTGATATCAACAGTCATTCATATCAAACCCATGGCTGTACTTGGATTATAAAGATTTCTTTCGGTGGTAGGGCAGTATTTCTCTGTCTTTTTAGTCCATGTTCTTTTTTGTAAAATATGAAAACTCACCTGCTCTGTCAGTGTTGAGAACCACTGTTCCTGATGTTTAATAAATATCAGAAAACACATATAAACAAGTGTAAATTGTGAAAAAAAAAATCCATAGTTCTTGACTTTAGATCTAGCCTTATCACCTCCCAATCTGCGACCTTTGTTTAATTATGAATGAGAGACATTCACCCCTTCAGAAAATTTACTGGAGCCCCAACCGCTGCCTGTGCCCCAAGCATTGCATCTGGCCCTGGGGATACAGCAGTAAAAAGGGGTCTGAGCTTGTGGACAGGGTAATTTATGGTCTATCTTGGAAATTAAAAAAATTAGACACATAATTACGGTAAAGCGCAGTAAGGGTTATGATAGGAAAGGGTGGTATGTTGCACCGTTATGTTTCCCACATTGTTATTATATGTCTAATAGTATCTTTAAAATAGTTGTTGAGAGAATGATGAATGAAATCACTATTATCTCTGAGTGCATAAGGTATAGAAAAATTTAAAATAATTTGTGTAATTTCCAAAGTGTAACATGGCTCATATTTTATATTCCCCTCGTAGAAGAATCTTCACCGATGTGAACTGAGGATAATAAGTAATGAGAACTAAAAAGTTAGTAAGTGTATCTTACTTATATATGCATATTTTCTTAAGCAGGTATGCCTGGGTGAATCACAGAAATTAATTCCAATTTTATTTAGCGCATTAATGAAATAATGTTGTTTCCTTTGCAGTGTATCCTTCCCAATGATTAAGAAAGTGGTATGGTTAGTCGTCATTAGTGAATTTTTAAAAAGAGCAAATAATAAAACTAGTAGCTTATGCTTGCATAGTGATTACTATCTCCATTCTAAGCACCATGCATATATTAGCTTATTTACTGTAACAACCCTATGAGGCAGTTACTCTTTTTTTTTTATGTTATGTTAATCACCATACATTGCATCATTAGTTTTTGATGTAGTGTTCCATGATTCATTATTTGCATATAACACCGAGTGCTCCATGCAGAAAGTGCCCTCTTTAATACCCATCATGAGGCTAACCCATCCTCCCACCCCCCTCCCCTCTAGAGCCCTCAGTTTGTTTCTCAGAGTCCATAGTCTCTCATGGTTCCTCTCTCCCTCCGATTTCCCTGCCTTCATTTTTCCCTTCCTACTATCTTCTTCTTCTTTTTTTTTTTTAACATATAATGTATTATTTGTTTCAGAGGTACAGATCTGTGATTCAACAGTCTTACACAATTCACAGTGCTCACCATAGCATATACCCTCCCCAGTGTCTATCACCCAGCCATCCCATCCCTCCCACTCCCCACCACTCCAGCAACCCTCAGTTTGTTTCCTGAGATTAAGAATTCCTCATATCAATGAGGTCAGATGATACATGTCTTTCTCTGATTGACTTATTTCGCTCAGCATAATACCCTCCAGTTCCATCCACGTTGTTGCAAATGGCAAGATTTCATTCCTTTTGATGGCTGCATAATATTCCATTGTATATATATA